>NW_024582371.1:3111304-3118975 GCF_018398535.1 Haplochromis burtoni
ATTTCATTAAAATTTAATAAACTATCATCTTGTCTTTATTTTTAGTTAGCACATACCTTAAACACTTAAAGCTGTAAGCTAATGATAGTTATGTAAGAGCAGATGCATGCTGGTGCAATAAGCTGTACGTTTTACGTCCAGTGGATGCATGATCTGATTGGTCGACTAATCGCAAAAATGATCGGTGACTAGTCGACTCTCAAAATAATCGTTTGTGGCAGCCCTATTGTGAACGTTGTAACTCATTCTTGTTTCCTCGCCTACAGACCTCCTGGATAGCCTTCCCTGTGTGAATCTTTGTGTCAAGTGTGGTGAAAGGAACTGCGGTCGTGAGTGTGGAGAGTTGGAGAACGAGTGATTCCCCCCTTTGGATTTCCCTGGAGCCCCGTCCCCCACATTGTTGTATATAGCACTGCCCTGCACTTCCTGTATATACACCTGGTGAACTCTGTAAATAAATTGTTGTGTTCATCTGATTCTGGAGTCCTGCGCTTGAGTCCCCCACGTTGAACCGTAACATGCATACATAAATGATCTTTGTGTTTAATGTATATAATGTGATATACATGTGTTTGCGTTGATATTTTCAGTTTTTATACACTAATGTGAGATTTTAAAAGGTCTCAGATATTTATGTTGTAAACATTTTGTCTTTTCTATGGTTTTCACACTGAAGAAAAGAGAGAGATAAATAAAACTTAAAGAACATGCATGGCCGTTGTTTTGTTGGACCCCTGAAGTTAAACACTGAGATCTTAAGTCAGCTCTTTGAATGGTATAATCAGCCAGTTCTATGTTTTATCCTACAATGTTGTAGCCAATGGTGTAAGGTTGATGGAGTATTTTTATTCCACAAAGAGAGTCCAAGGAACCCTAATCAGTGCAGTTCTTGAGACATTGCCTGCCATTTTGGAGTGCCTGCTGTCTGCTATTGGATCCCCCATAGCTGTTGGTCTCAGAGCTCTACAAGTTCTCAGCAGTCTATGCACTACAGATGTTTCAATCACTTCTGTCTGTAACCAAATAACTCCACAAGTTCCTGCAGAAAGAGACTTTAGATCTGGCAGAAGCTTTTATCCGCAAACAAGCTGTGTGTGACACACTTAAGGGCAAACACTCAGATGCATTTACCACAGAGCTGTATGAGAAAACCAAGGCCCTGTGCACCACCCACAGTATCCCTGAAACAGGTGCCAAGACAAGGCACAAACAGAGGAAAATGCTTGAGGCAACTGTGGGTTCACACACTGAAAATCTATTTGTGGCCTAAGATCCAAAAAAGTTGAAAAGCAATTTCTCAGTCTTTGTTTTCTCTTTGTGAAATTTTGTGCTCATGTGCTACGTTTTTTCATATCGTGTCCTTCTCTTGGGGGCTAAGCCCCCCCAGTCCTTAAAACCTAGTGACGCCCCCGGCCTCACTAGGTTTTTACAGTATTGCCCTGTAGAAAATACAGTATCCTTCTGTTAAACAAAATGCCATTAAAAACTGTAAAATAAATTACAGTATGGTGGCAGTAAATTGTCAGTGTTCGGTCCATACTGGGCAGTGTCTTCTCAGGAAAATGAAACCTATCTTTTCCTGTCACATGGTTTCTGGGAAATCAAGTGGTGTAGCCATTCAACTTTGGCTTTTCCTTTCGATATCACTCAATTGAAACTCATGTACACTCCTCTAATATGACATGCCATTTATTGAGAGCCGCTGGGAGGAGTTTGTTAGGGCCAGACCTATCATTAAATAGTACTGATGTCTCTATATAAAGAACAGTATCTGGTAGGATTCATAAGAAGGCAGCAGCATCTACACAAAACAGACAGAACTATAAGAAAAAAAAAACCCACACACAACAAGCAAAGGTGAGTTTATTATTGATTTCTGTAGTGTGTGTGTGTGTGTGTGTGTGTGTGTGTGTGTGCAAATACCTGGTAAAATCTGTGCCTGTGTGAGTATGATGGGTAGCAAATTAAAGGAAAAAATTAACAGCTGATCCCTAAAGTGAAGGTCTGGGTCTGGGTTACCTTTTCAAGGGAAATTTAACATTTACCTTAAAGAGGATGAAAATGATGTTCAGCACTAATGAGAAATGTTAAATGAACAAATTAGATGTTAATCTCCAACTCCACGGACAAGGAGCACTGAAGTTGTTATGCCAGCACATAGTGTTGCAGTACTTAGCTAGGACAGAAACCCGTTGGTTTTTCCTTGTCTGTATGTTTGCCGTACCGTTACACACCCATACTCGCTTTATTTGTTTTCAGTGAGGGTTCGTCAGCACTTTCTTATGTTGCATTTCTACATGCAGCAACATAACAATGACAGATGTCAGATGTCTATTCATATTAATGTACAGAATCCACCTACTACTGCACATTCACCCAGTGTATATACTATATATACATATATATACATATATATATATGATGTTCTTCCTCTACACCCCTCCACAATTTTTGCACATGTCGAGGAGCGTGTCAGGCTACATTTCACTGTGTGTTATACTTGTATAACTATGCATGTGACAAATAAAGAACCTTGAACCTTGAACCTCCCTCACTTTTACAGCTAGATAAGCAACATCTCCCTCTCTGATATTACATTTAATCTCTTATTGTTTTTAGCGCCCATATTTCTTAGTGATCGCAATATTTACCACATTATACTACAAATAAACTGTACAATTAAAAAATGCATTAAAAAAATCATTTTTAAAGTTTCAAAATTAAAAGTACTCATTCAACATGAAGCAAACACCAGTGTTATTCTGGATTATCATGGGAGATGTTTAATGTTGAGCTCAGCTGAAATACTTTTCGTTAATCCTCCTTGCAAAACAGACACTACAAATATATGATTGATTGATTGATTGATTGATTGATTGAATCTTTATTTTGAACATGTTGAAAAAGTACAACAACATAGAATTAAAAGAGTGGGAGTTTCCCCCCAAAGAGGGACAAAAGGAACAAATAATGATGATCCTCTAAACACCTAGGTTTAAATCTGGGACTCTCTGCCATTTGACCTTAGAACTGAAGAAGCTTCTCGGATGAGAGATGAAACGTCTTCAAGCAACTTAAAGAAGTCCAGACGCTTTTCTTTCCAAGCTCCTTTGACTACGATGACCTGGATGACTGAGAACCTTCACAGACAAATCGATTGAGATAAATATTTTGAGTTGAGTCTTCCTATCAGCTTATAGCAGTCTACCCATTTTCTTCTGACACGAGTGGTTATCACCCAGAGAAATGCTGCTATGATATTTTTAATTTTTTGGACCATAAGCAGTTTGAGTCAACTGCTGTTGTGATTTTGCACTATGTAAATACTGGAAAATCATGGAAAATCCCAGTAGATCATGCCACATTCGAAATGAAATAAATGAGTTTTCTTATTAATTCTGAGGCTCAGTTTGAACTTCAGCCAGTCATTCTGACCATGTCTATGTGCCTGAATGTTTTGAGTTGCTGTCATGTTATTAATGAGCAGGTCCATGTTTGTACCTGATAAAGTGTAGTGATTTTATGCTGCACACAGGGGACAAATAAATAGTTTTCTTTTTGTACTTTCATCTGTGATAAACTGAATGCATATGTGATACACAGAACTTCAGTAAAATGAGAAGCTGATGAGATGGATGATCAAGATATTGCATCGGCAGAGGAAAACAACGACAGCACAGGAGGAGAGTCTGAAAACATGTCTGAAACACCTCCCATCAATGAGAGAAGTAATTTGATCATATTATAGTGTTATAGTCAGACCTATTTAGACTATGCATCTGATTTTAGTTTAGAGACAATGAAAAATTATTAAACTAGTTAAATGTAACTTTAATTTATTTGTATATTTAGTTACTATTCAGTAAAATCATACTCAGACTGTGATTTTAATGGTTTCTGTATTGTAACATGTTCATGTTGTTCTTTTTCTTCAGTGGCTCCTGATCTCACACTTGTACTAATTGGTGACCCAGATTCCACTGAGATCGGACCAAAGAACATTTTTCTTGACCATGACGACCAAACAAATGTGGAACCATTTTCCTCCAATCTGTATAATCTGTGTGGTCAACATGTCCGCGTCATTAACATGCTCGGTCTACAAACAAAGAAAATCCCTTTAAATCAGGGAGTTCATGCCTTTGTCTTACTATTACCCAACACTCTGCATAGCAGCCAGTACAGCTCAGGAGTGCAGTGGTTAGAGAGAACCTTTGGGATTGGAGCACTTTCTTATTTAATCACAGTGGTAACTCACGAAACAGGTGAAACATGTGAAAGTGCATTAAAAGAGCTGAAAACTAACACGGAGTTTAATGAAAAAAGGTTCCACACATGTAACAGAAATATGATGGATGAAAAACAGGTAGCAAATTTGTTAGAAAAAATAAATGTCATGGTCTCTGAAAATGATCCACAAAGCTACACTGGACTGATGTGTGCTGAAGATAAAGACCAAGAAGGACACCTGGAGGACAAATCCCACAAAGAAGAAAGGAAAAACTCAACAAACGAAAGAGGTACCTGCCTGTCTGTGTTTTAGGCAAACAAACTCTTGCACTCAGCAGTGGGCTAACCTGTGAATCTTAATTTGATTAGATACAATGAATTCGGTGACATTTATCTTTAGAATTGTCCTTGTAACCAAAATTTTATTCATTTGATAGATTTGTGCAAAAGTTGTGAGGGTTTCTGTCCAGAAAATATTAAACGCAGAGGTGTAGTGGTGTTTGTTTAAATAGTGGTTACCCATCTGCCTATGTCTACACACAAATTAGAGTTATTTGTTTCTGAGGCTGTTTCACCCCAGTGACAAATTCACATTGTTGTAGTTATGAATTAACTGAGCATAAAGTCGTCTATCAGACCATCTTCATACATACCACTTCTTTTCATTCTTTCATTTGAGATACCTGCCTCCTCTCTACGTACAGATGCGTTTGGAAGAACATAATGATTCTTCGTCAGGCTTCTCTCATGTGTCTTAACTGCCACATTGATGTCTGGGAGCTAGATGGGCTTAAATTGTAATATTACCACTCATTTTGGTATGATCATGGAGACACAAAATACATTAGCTTATTCGTGTTTTGATCAGTATTATTGCTGCTCCCCTTTTTTTCCAAGCGAGGATAGCAAATATTCAGTTTGTTTCAGCTGAAATTGGGTTGTTAGTTTAAGAGTAGGTTATTTCATGCAAGAAGGTTAATAAAGACAAAATAAGTAAAAGTAAGTAAGTAAAATTTATTTATATAGCACATTTCACAGATAAAAATCACAAAGTGCTTTACAGTAAGATCAGACATACAAGTTAAAATTAATTAAAAGCCCGTTTGTAGAAAAATGTCTTCAGCTGCTTTTTAAAGGAGTCAGTAAAATAATAAGCAGTGTTGGGCAAGTTACTTTGGAAAAGTAATTAGTTATAGTTGTTACTTCTTCAAAAAAGTAATTGAGTTAGTAACAGTTGTGCAATAAACAAAGCTATATGCAGCTATTTACCTAAAAATGCATCCAAGGCCGGGATTTTTTTATAAGCATTTCAAACTGTTCACAGTAGTGATGTGTCCTGTGTGTCGAAGCTTCGAATGTGCGTCGGGTAATCGCGGGGGCGTTTTTCTGAAGCGCGTATCGAGGCTTGCTTTGATTACGTATGCAGTGACGTTCGAGGCCTCGCGGGCAGTCCGTACCACGTGACTGATTCAGGGACTGGTTCATCGGTTCGCGCCAGATTCGAAATAACATGGGCAGGAAAACAGCTGATTCCCCATACACCGTGTGTGTGGAATTGGATTACGTACGTGCTACATAGTTACTTGTGCATTTCTTCTTCGATGGAACCAGCAAGGAAGAGATGTTTTTTTTTTAATTTTGTCTCTCCTAATAAAGTATGCACACAGTAATAAATATCACAAATGATAAACACCAAAATATAAATAAACAACACTACACATCCTATAATCTGATTTCTGTCTTTTAGTTTATTAAAAAGTGAAGCACCAAACACTAGTTTGTGTCATTATCCAGATGTACATAAGGTTTACACATCATTATAATCAAAGAGCCCGCTTCACTTGAATTGTCCACTTGATGGCGCAGTAGAGCAAATGAATCATCACAATGCTTCGAACCATGAGTCGACCAATTGGATGGAAAGCTTCAGTTCATCATGAGGCTTCATCTCACCATCACTAGTTCACAGAACAATCAGGTGTTCTGCATCAAATAAGATGCCACACAAATTATTTGTTCCACTCAAAAAAATTATTTCTGTCCACGATAAGATAAAGGACAACATCAATACCCTGATACTTGCAGGGCGTGTATCTGTTATGAAACGGCTGTGTGCAGACAGGAAAAGGACCCAAAGTGCCGTCTCCGGAGACAGAAAGTAATTCAAATTTATTGCTAAACTCCAAAAAGTAACAAAACTGAGACTCCAAGGTGAACTTACGCCAACAGAACACACAGCTAGATAAGGGTAGATCACAACACCGCCAAACTGAAACACAGGGCTTAAATACACAGAGGGAGCAATCAGGGAATGAGTAACAGGAGGGAAACACAGCTGGGTCAAATCAGGCCTAACGAGACAAAGGAAGCACAACCAGATGCATTTACATGAGACACAGACTTTCAAAGTAAAACAGGAAACATAACACAGATTGAACTTACAGACACAGACTCACAGGCAGGCACTACAACAGAGGGAACAGAGACGTGGGACCAGGGCAGACACAGACACTGACTGGACACGGGGATATAGCAGACAGGGGAGACAGCAACTAAGGATTACACAGAGACATAAACCATAAGACAGAACTGTAACAAAGAAACCAAAGACTAGAAATAATAAATAATATAATAAACTCAAAACTCTGGGTCAACAACCCAGGCATCCTAACAGTATCACACATCCTGTTTTCCACCTGGAGACTGCGTTTACACAGCAAAAAAAAACAATCAACTACACAACACACTAACTACACACAACAAACATACTAAACATTGACTTTAATGACTTTCATTTTGGTTTATTGTAAACTACAGTACACAAATATCAAATTATGAAATTCAGTTCATCTGTTTGTGTGTTTTAAATTGAATTATTCAAACAAATTTAAACCAAAATAACATACAAGTATTAGGGGGTAAACACATAATTATGGCATTTCCTGTATGAGGCCTCTGTGGTGTTTGCCTGGCCAATTTCTAGTTACTAAAACAATATATCATGCCTTTACCACTGAAAATGTGCATATGAAATGAGCAGTGACTGGTTGCCTTGATCTTGGATTGTAAAATAATTATTTTAAGACTTGTATGCTGATCAACTGTGTGAAAAATGTTTGACAGCTCAGGAAATGTATAATTGAGTTGTAATCACTTTTTATGCTGTGGCAAAGGATTGAAATTCACTGTCGCCCAATGGACATGCCCTAATTGATGCTCAAAAGCTTTAAAATTGCTCTGTGCCATCAAAGCTCAGGTCCTCCACAACCATCTACAACCACTAAATGGTAACATTTTAATGAAAATTGGATTTTATATTAATAGGAATAAGCCAAAAATGGAAATGGTGACAAAATACTTATGTCAGCTGCTCCTCAGAATCAGAATCAGAAACTTTATTGTCATTGTCACAAGAACAACGAAATTAAGAATGGTCCCCGA
>NW_024582371.1:3119000-3127467 GCF_018398535.1 Haplochromis burtoni
GGAGAATATTTTGAGTTGAGTCTTCCTATCAGCTTATAGCAGTCTACCCATTTTCTTCTGACACGAGTGGTTATCACCCAGAGAAATGCTGCTATGATATTTTTAATTTTTTGGACCATAAGCAGTTTGAGTCAACTGCTGTTGTGATTTTGCACTATGTAAATACTGGAAAATCATGGAAAATCCCAGTAGATCATGCCACATTCGAAATGAAATAAATGAGTTTTCTTATTAATTCTGAGGCTCAGTTTGAACTTCAGCCAGTCATTCTGACCATGTCTATGTGCCTGAATGTTTTGAGTTGCTGTCATGTTATTAATGAGCAGGTCCATGTTTGTACCTGATAAAGTGTAGTGATTTTATGCTGCACACAGGGGACAAATAAATAGTTTTCTTTTTGTACTTTCATCTGTGATAAACTGAATGCATATGTGATACACAGAACTTCAGTAAAATGAGAAGCTGATGAGATGGGATGGGGCACGGTTTTGTGCTATATGAGGTCCATTGACCATAGTAGTATTCGCAACAGGACAAATAATGTTTTTGTATTCCTGTGAAAACTAACATATGTAACACAGCTCATAAATAAGCTATGAGAGGAGATCGTTGCTGGAGAGAAACACGACACGGGATCGAACATTCTGAAACACCTCCCATCAATGAGAGAAGTAATTTGATCATATTATAGTGTTATAGTCAGACCTATTTAGACTATGCATCTGATTTTAGTTTAGAGACAATGAAAAATTATTAAACTAGTTAAATGTAACTTTAATTTATTTGTATATTTAGTTACTATTCAGTAAAATCATACTCAGACTGTGATTTTAATGGTTTCTGTATTGTAACATGTTCATGTTGTTCTTTTTCTTCAGTGGCTCCTGATCTCACACTTGTACTAATTGGTGATCCAGATTCCATGAGATCGGACCAAAAACATTTTCTCTTGACCATGACGAGCCAAACAAATGTGGAACCAGTTTTCACTCCAACTCTTATAATTCTGTGTGGTCACATCTGTGTCATTAACATGCTCGGTCTACAAACAAAGAAATCCCTTTAAATCAGGGAGTTCATGCCTTTGTCTTTACTATTACCCAACACTCTGCATAGCAGTCCATTAAGCTCAGGAGTGCAGTGGCTAGAGAAACTTTGGGATGGAGCACTTTCTTATTTAATCACAGTGGTAACTCACGAAACAGGTGAAACATGTGAAAGTGCATTAAAAGAGCTGAAAACTAACACGGAGTTTAATGAAAAAAGGTTCCACACATGTAACAGAAATATGATGGATGAAAAACAGGTAGCAAATTTGTTAGAAAAAATAAATGTCATGGTCTCTGAAAATGATCCACAAAGCTACACTGGACTGATGTGTGCTGAAGATAAAGACCAAGAAGGACACCTGGAGGACAAATCCCACAAAGAAGAAAGGAAAAACTCAACAAACGAAAGAGGTACCTGCCTGTCTGTGTTTTAGGCAAACAAACTCTTGCACTCAGCAGTGGGCTAACCTGTGAATCTTAATGAATTCGGTGACATTTATCTTTAGAATTGTCCTTGTAACCAAAATTTTATTCATTTGATAGATTTGTGCAAAAGTTGTGAGGGTTTCTGTCCAGAAAATATTAAACGCAGAGGTGTAGTGGTGTTTGTTTAAATAGTGGTTACCCATCTGCCTATGTCTACACACAAATTAGAGTTATTTGTTTCTGAGGCTGTTTCACCCCAGTGACAAATTCACATTGTTGTAGTTATGAATTAACTGAGCATAAAGTCGTCTATCAGACCATCTTCATACATACCACTTCTTTTCATTCTTTCATTTGAGATACCTGCCTCCTCTCTACGTACAGATGCGTTTGGAAGAACATAATGATTCTTCGTCAGGCTTCTCTCATGTGTCTTAACTGCCACATTGATGTCTGGGAGCTAGATGGGCTTAAATTGTAATATTACCACTCATTTTGGTATGATCATGGAGACACAAAATACATTAGCTTATTCGTGTTTTGATCAGTATTATTGCTGCTCCCCTTTTTTTCCAAGCGAGGATAGCAAATATTCAGTTTGTTTCAGCTGAAATTTGGTTGTTAGTTTAAGAGTAGGTTATTTCATGCAAGAAGGTTAATAAAGACAAAATAAGTAAAAGTAAGTAAAATTTATTTATATAGCACATTTCACAGATAAAAATCACAAAGTGCTTTACAATAAGATCAGACATACAAGTTAAAATTAATTAAAAGCCCGTTTGTATAAAAATGTCTTCAGCTGCTTTTTAAAGGAGTCAGTAGAAATAATAAGCAGTGTTGGGCAAGTTACTTTGGAAAAGTAATTAGTTATAGTTGTTACTTCTTCAAAAAAGTAATTGAGTTAGTAACAGTTGTGCAATAAACAAAGCTATATGCAGCTATTTACCTAAAAATGCATCCAAGGCCGGGATTTTTTTATAAGCATTTCAAACTGTTCACAGTAGTGATGTGTCCTGTGTGTCGAAGCTTCGAATCTGTGCGTCGGGTAATCGCGGGGGCGTTTTTCTGAAGCGCGTATCGAGGCTTGCTTTGATTACGTATGCAGTGACGTTCGAGGCCTCGCGGGCAGTCCGTACCACGTGACTGATTCAGGGACTGGTTCATCGGTTCGCGCCAGATTCGAAATAACATGGGCAGGAAAACAGCTGATTCCCCATACACCGTGTTGTGGAATTGGATTACGTACGTGCTACATAGTTACTTGTGCATTTCTTCTTCGATGGAACCAGCAAGGAAGAGATGTTTTTTTTTAATTTTGTCTCTCCTAATAAAGTATGCACACAGTAATAAATATCACAAATGATAAACACCAAAATATAAATAAACAACACTACACATCCTATAATCTGATTTCTGTCTTTTAGTTTATTAAAAAGTGAAGCACCAAACACTAGTTTGTGTCATTATCCAGATGTACATAAGGTTTACACATCATTATAATCAAAGAGCCCGCTTCACTTGAATTGTCCACTTGATGGCGCAGTAGAGCAAATGAATCATCACAATGCTTCGAACCATGAGTCGACCAATTGGATGGAAAGCTTCAGTTCATCATGAGGCTTCATCTCACCATCACTAGTTCACAGAACAATCAGGTGTTCTGCATCAAATAAGATGCCACACAAATTATTTGTTCCACTCAAAAAAATTATTTCTGTCCACGATAAGATAAAGGACAACATCAATACCCTGATACTTGCAGGGCGTGTATCTGTTATGAAACGGCTGTGTGCAGACAGGAAAAGGACCCAAAGTGCCGTCTCCGGAGACAGAAAGTAATTCAAATTTATTGCTAAACTCCAAAAAGTAACAAAACTGAGACTCCAAGGTGAACTTACGCCAACAGAACACACAGCTAGATAAGGGTAGATCACAACACCGCCAAACTGAAACACAGGGCTTAAATACACAGAGGGAGCAATCAGGGAATGGGTAACAGGAGGGAAACACAGCTGGGGCAAATCAGGCCTAACGAGACAAAGGAAGCACAACCAGATGCATTTACATGAGACACAGACTTTCAAAGTAAAACAGGAAACATAACACAGACTGAACTTACAGACACAGACTCACAGGCAGGCACTACAACAGAGGGAACAGAGACGTGGGACCAGGGCAGACACAGACACTGACTGGACACGGGGATATAGCAGACAGGGGAGACAGCAACTAAGGATTACACAGAGACATAAACCATAAGACAGAACTGTAACAAAGAAACCAAAGACTAGAAATAATAAATAATATAATAAACTCAAAACTCTGGGTCAACAACCCAGGCATCCTAACAGTATCACACATCCTGTTTTCCACCTGGAGACTGCGTTTACACAGCAAAAAAAAACAATCAACTACACAACACACTAACTACACACAACAAACATACTAAACATTGACTTTAATGACTTTCATTTTGGTTTATTGTAAACTACAGTACACAAATATCAAATTATGAAATTCAGTTCATCTGTTTGTGTGTTTTAAATTGAATTATTCAAACAAATTTAAACCAAAATAACATACAAGTATTAGGGGGTAAACACATAATTATGGCATTTCCTGTATGAGGCCTCTGTGGTGTTTGCCTGGCCAATTTCTAGTTACTAAAACAATATATCATGCCTTTACCACTGAAAATGTGCATATGAAATGAGCAGTGACTGGTTGCCTTGATCTTGGATTGTAAAATAATTATTTTAAGACTTGTATGCTGATCAACTGTGTGAAAAATGTTTGACAGCTCAGGAAATGTATAATTGAGTTGTAATCACTTTTTATGCTGTGGCAAAGGATTGAAATTCACTGTCGCCCAATGGACATGCCCTAATTGATGCTCAAAAGCTTTAAAATTGCTCTGTGCCATCAAAGCTCAGGTCCTCCACAACCATCTACAACCACTAAATGGTAACATTTTAATGAAAATTGGATTTTATATTAATAGGAATAAGCCAAAAATGGAAATGGTGACAAAATACTTATGTCAGCTCTCAGAATCAGAATCAGAAACTTTATTGTCATTGTCACAGAACAACGAAATTAAGAATGGTCCCCGATCATTGCATCATCCCTAGCAATATCAAAATATAAATAAAACAATAAAATTCAATAAATAAAATAGATAGAATACTTAAAATACTAATAAGATGTAACAGTAAAACATTCACATACATTCCCACACACATGCTTCAGGCCGTGCATAGATTAACACAAGAGTGGCGTGATGGACATTTTTTTGTAGTATTCAGATGTGTTATTGCAGTTGGATAACAGCTGTGTTTGAGTCTATTAGTCCTTGCTCTGATTGCCCTGTACCGTCTGCCTGAGGGCAACAGTTCGAACAGGGAGTGGCCAGGATGTGAGGTGTCTTTTATGATGTTTTGGGCCTTTTTAAAACAGTGGACGTTGTGTAGAACTTCCAGTGTGGGGAGAGGGCAGCCAGTGATCTTTTGGGCGGTGTTAATGATCCCTTGGAGTGCTTTCCTCTGAGCCCCTGTGCAGCTAGTGTACCAAATACATATGCAGTAAGTTAGAACACTCTCAATGGTGGCTCTGTAGAAGGACACCAGCAGTTTCTGTGTGATGTTATTCCTCCTGAGAATTCTCAGGAAGTACAGTCTCTGTTGGGCCTTTTTCAGCAGCTCGGAGGTGTTCACACTCCAGGAAAGGTTCTCCTCTATATTGACTCCCAGGAAGCGGAAGCTTGCCACCCTTTCTACACAGTCCCCATTTATGAATAGTGGTTGGATCTCTGCCTTTTTCCTTCTGAAGTCTATTATGAGTTCTTTGGTTTTTGAAGTGTTGAGGAGGAGGTTATTGGCCTTACACCATGACGTCAGCTGCTCCACCTCGTCTCTGTACGTAGACTCGTCTCCCTTGGAAATGAGCCCCACCACTGTGGTGTCATCTGCAAATTTCACAAAGATGTTGCTGTGGTGGCGAGGAGTGCAGTCGTGTGTGTAGAGAGAGTAGAGCAGTGGACTGAGCACACAGCCCTGGGGTGAGCCAGTGCTGAGACTCAGGGCTGAGGATGTGTGATGGCCAACTTGGCTACAGCGTCTTCCGTGGACCGGTTTGCTCTGTAGGCAAACTGGTGTGGATCCAGGCTGCGGGGCAGGGCTGCTGTGATGTGTCTGCGGACCAGCTTCTCAAAGCATTTCATTACCACTGGGGTGAGTGCCACCGGTCTGTAGTCATTCAGGCCGGTGATGTGGGGCTTCTTAGGCAAGGGGACTATGGTGGAGGACTTCAGGCAGAGTGGGACAGTCGCCTGTGCGAGGGATTTGTTGAAGATCCTGGTGAAGATCCCAGCCAGCTGTTCTGCACAATCCCTCAATATTCGACCTGGCACACCATCAGGACCCGCCGCCTTCCTCGGGTTAACAGCCTGCAGCATGCACCTCACCTCGTGCTCTTCCAGGGTGAGGGGGTGCTGCTATGGGTGGCTGTGTTGCTGCTGTGCTCCAATACCTCCGGTACCCTGGTCTCAAAGCGGGCGAAGAAGATATTCAGCTCCTCTGCCAGCTCAGGTCACCGTCCGCAGCTCCGAGATTGATCTTATAGTTGGTTAGGTGTGGCAAGGCCTCTTTATTTACAAGAGGTCACCAGAGCAGATGGATTCATATATTTGATTTGGCAGAAATTTCACACTGGGTGCCCTTCCTGATACAACCCCACCCAAAGTTTTATGTCTCCTCCCTGTCTCCAACCAGAGATTGTTTGTGTGTTAGGAAAATGTGTTAACCACTATACTACAAAGTCCCAAAGAACAAGTTTGAAAGCTTTGCAGCAAAAACTAGAGAATTGTATTATTGTATTACTTGTATTAATAATTGTATTACTTTCATTGATTTGACTTTTTGGTTCCACTTTAAACTGTAGGAACTTCAGATGAGGAGGTGAGTGTAAAGGAGAACATCAGTGGAAGCAAGGAGGTAAGAAAGTCATCATTTTTTTCATATAGGACATTTTACTTTACCACACTATATAACATTATAATTTCTTTACATAGAGTACATATTTATTTGCTTATTTTCTGCAGCCAGTGAAGGTTTCTGGAGAAATCAAAAAGAAGAACTCATGTCAAAAACAAACTGAGATACTGCTTGGCAGACTTCACCTTCAAGACAAATTTCAAGATAAGTTTCCACCAGCAGATTTTCTTCAGATACATTCACCTGTGAAACAGAACCATGTGACATCTGAGAAAGATCTAGCTCAGATGTTTCTTCACAGGCTGATGATGTTAGACTACAGAGTCAGATACATTCCTGTAAAATCAGACAGTCAGACAGAGGGGAACCATCCAAAACCTGTTCAGGTGATTGACATAACTGAGGAAGATTTCAGTAATTTGGGGGTTTTGTTAAGAATGGGTGCAGGCACACATGAGACAGAACAAACTCATTTGCATCCAATGGATGTTCAGATGGCAGTATTTCACTGCTCAGACAGCTTCCTTAAACAGATGATGATTACAAAGCTCTCTCAGTGTCAGTATGCCTTACCTTTGCTTGTTCCTGACCCAGTCACAATGGAGATCGAGTGTCCTCTGTGGACTTTCAAACAAATAACAAAGACCTGGAAGGTAACTGAAGACGGCTCAAACATTGTCACTATGAAGAGTGTTCCAGTGTGTAAAGCTCAGACACCCTTGGTGTCATTTTTCCGCCTGGGTTCTCTGTCAGTGTCTAAATCTCAGCTGATGAACACTTTGATCAACGATCGTCACAGCACCTTCTTCCACAGAAACTGTCCAGGAAGCACCAAGTCTCGTTATCTGATGGATGGTGTGGCAGAGATTGCCTGGTACTGTCCTGCTGGAAAACCCAATGATGCCTTCAATGACTGCATTGCTTTTTGTAATCTTCATGGTGATGCTCTGTTGACTGAAAAACGGCGCGACATACTGATTGAAAAATCTTCCATCAATATTATTCTTTTTGCTTCTCTGCAAAAGCATGAAGAAAGTCAATCATTTATATCAGGTCTTTTTAAATCTCGCAAACCTCTCATTTGTCTCTGTGTTGATGACTGTGATGTTGTAAAGACAACAACTGGACAATACATCATAGGTCTCAAGGACAGAAGCCAGTCAGATGTATCTGAAGAACTGAAACAAATCATTAGAGAAGTTTTATCTGTAGATGGATCCAGCTTGAAACCATCTTTCCAGCTTGAAATGATGGCTGAGGTCTCTGGAATCAGAGTGGATGAAAGCGTCCCAGCCTGTCAAAGAGGGAAATCTGCTGCTATGATAATAATGGATTTGATTAAAAAGAATAACATGGATGTCTCAAAGCTGAAAGATGAATTCCTTCCTTATCGAGGTGATCTGTGGCATCAGTGGAGCAAAATACACAAAGAACTGTATCATCTCAGAGGAGACATCGAAAATGAGAAATGTAAAAAGCAACAACAACTGATGAACATACGCCAGAAACAATGCGCTGCTTCCTGCAGTAAACTGATGGAGTTGTTCATTGAAAGTCTCTCATCTTTGCCACTGACAGACAAACAGTATTTTCTGAAATGGATTCAGATATTAATAGATGATCTCTCCACAGATGAGCTTTCCTCAGTTCTCCAAAGTTATGATAAAAAATGGTCTGAGGTCTTGGCTTTAAAGAACAAATGCAATAAATCAGATGTGTTATCAATAAAACAAACTGAGCTTGAAGAAATTTCCAGAAAACTGCAGTCTGCAACTTTTGGTTTGGAGCACATCTTCAGAGAAATGGGACAGATCTATGAAGCTCATAGAGCAATAGAAGGAGAGAGCAGACACACTGACTGGTCTAAATACCCTGAGCTGGCTGCACAGCTGATGATATCAGGACACCCGATGGAGCTGATGGATGGTGATGCAGGTCACGTGCCTTTAACATGGATCTCCAGTCTTTTAGAGGAAGTCATCAAGAAACTGGGGGACCAGA
>NW_024582371.1:3127492-3171649 GCF_018398535.1 Haplochromis burtoni
GAGTTTTTGTGTTGTCAGTTTTGGGCATACAAAGCAGTGGAAAATCAACAATGCTGAACACCATGTTTGGGTTGCAGTTTGCAGTGAGTGCAGGCAGGTGCACCAAAGGTGCTTTCATGCAGCTGCTCAAAGTATCAGAGGAGACAAAGAAAGAGTTGAAGTTTGACTATCTTCTAGTGGTGGACACTGAAGGACTGCGTGCTCTTGAGCTGGAAGGTAACACCACTCTTCACCATGACAACGAACTGGCAACATTTGTTGTTGGTCTGGGAAACCTGACACTGATCAACATCTTTGGAGAGAATCCATCTGAATGCAGGACATCCTGCAGATTGTTGTTCAGGCTTTCATGAGGATGAAGAAAGTTAAACTTTCTCCCAGTTGTGTGTTTGTTCACCAGAATGTTACAGATGTTGCAGCAGCAGAGAAAAACATGGATGGAAAGAGACGCCTGCAAGAAAAACTGGACCAGATGACCAAACTAGCAGCTGAAGAGGAGTTTTCGATGCAGACTGCTTCAGTGATTCATTGAGTTTGATGTCCAAAAAGATGTAAAATACTGTGCCCAGCTATGGGAGGGCAGTCCACCCATGGCTCCTCCTAATCCAGGTTATAGTGAGAGCATCCAAGAAGTGAAGAACACCATCCTCTCTAAAGCTTCAAAGTCTGCTGGGATCACTCTCACACAATTCAAATACAAAATCAAGGACCTGTGGAGTGCCCTCCTCAATGAAAACTTTGTTTTCAGTTTTAAAAACACACTTGAAATTGCAGCATACAGAAAACTGGAGTCCCAGTACGCAAACTGGACCTGGGCCCTGAGGAGCAACATGTTGACCATTGAAAACCAACTTCATAACAGAATTGAAAATGGAAATCTTGACAAGGTCGAAGCAAACTATCTTAAAAAAGAATCACATGAAACACATGAAACAATCCAAACGGAAATGACAACATACTTTGAGGAGGACAAAGACAAAGAAATCTTGGCTCAATGGAGAGGCCGATTTGAAACCAAAATTAAAGACTTTTGTGATGAACAGGAGAGCACAGTGAAAAGAAAACTGGATGAAGTTATTCAACAGAAGAAAGCTCGTGAAAAGCTGGATGATGAGAAGAAGGAGTTTGAGGACAAGCTGCTACAGAAGAGCAAAGAGCTCGCTCAGCAGCTGAAGGACAAGGCCAATGACGAAGAAGAGCTAAACCAACAGTTCAGCTCTGTTTGGAGTGACTGGGTCACTGAATTGACAGCAGATACTAAACCTGTTGAAGACATCAACTTGAAAGAAGATCAGTTTATTATCCTTAAAGAACTTGGTTTTGAAGAGACTCTGATAAATGAACGCAAACAAAATGGCAGATACAAGGACATGTCAAGGCTTGGAGATTATACAGATTATGTCATCCTTCCAAAGAAAGGAAATCTCTCTGACACAAGTGAATCAACTCAAGATATTGAGGAGGATAACAATCACACAAGTAGACCAGAAGAACATGTTTCAGGACCTGTCAGAAATGCTTGGAAATACATAAAAAAAACATTTGGTTACCATTCAAAAACAAAACAAAAACAACATAAATCACACAGTGCTTTATCCTGGAATGAACAGCAAGAGATCAGACTGCTTATTGACAAAGCTGACAAACAGTCACTTGATGCAATTAAAGACAAACCTGTGGCTACAAGAGGCTACACGCAAACTCACTTGCACGAGGTGGCCAAAAACGTGAAAGAAGAAGTGAAGAATTTCCCAATGATATATAATTTGAAAAAGGAGTTTACAGTCGATCTCATACTGTATGTGTTTGACAGAGCAGAGAGTTGGCTTCTAGACTCCCAGAAGAAATTTAAAATGAACACAGATGCACTGACTTATTTAGAAAGCAAGAAAACCCAGTTTTACACAGTCTTTAGAAGCTTTTGCAAAGAAAGCTCATCTGCTGTTGTGCTCGCAGAACTGATCTGTGAAAAGCTGAAAGCTTCCACTGTTGAGGCTGTCTGTAATAAGACTGCCATTGGTCTGGCTGGAAAGATGAGGTGTAATTTCCCAGCATTCAATGGGAACAGGCTGAACCTGGAGAAACATGTGCTGAAGTCACTCGCTGAGAATGAAAACTTTAATGATTTCATCACCTATATCAGAAATCCAAGGAGACAAACAGAAGCTTTTATAAAAGCAGAAGTAAAGAAATACATCTTCAGAGATCACAAAGATGAAACTGTGAATATACTCAAGAAAAATGTTGATGATGTCAACTCACTGATGAGTCAAGCTTTATCTACAGCAACACAGAAAGTCCAAACTCAGGAAGCAGACATAAAGATGTGGCTGAAGGAATTTTCTAGTTTGCTAAAAGATGAGTTAACTCTTCATACCATTTCTTCTCAAAACTTCAGTGACATCAATGATTTTGAGTTTCTAAAGGAAAGATAAAGAAAAGACTCAATTCCATCATTGAGCAAACTAGCAGCCTCTCTTTGGGGAAACTGAAGGAATCCAGGTTAAAACCTGATGAAATCCTCATTGATCAGCTGTGTAAGTGCTGCTGGGTAACGTGTCCCTTCTGTGCAGCTGTTTGTACCAACACCATTGAAGGTCACAGTCCTGATGACCACAGCGTCCCTTTTCATCGACTCTCTGGAATCAAAGGATGGCACAAAAGAGGCACAGTGGAATTCAGCGTCAATTTTTGCACAACAAATGTTGCAAGTGATGGCAGATTTTATCCTCATCATAATTCAGAGAAATCTGTTCCCTATAAACTGTACAGAACTGCTGGTCCAGAGTATGCTAACTGGAGAATCATTCCTGATGAGTCTAAGCTGGCGTACTGGAAGTGGTTTGTGTGTCGATTTCAAAATCAGCTGGAAGGGTACTATAAGTACAAATTCCAGGGAAGAGGAGAGATTCCTAGTGAGTGGAAAAAAATCCCTAAGGATGAAGCTATTAAAAGTCTGGATGAAATGTGTTAAAGCATCAGAGAAACAAAACTCTTCAGTTTTGGTTTCACATTGTATCCATTGTAACTCATTACTCAAATGAGTAGAGTTTTTAGTGTCATAAGTAAAAGTGCAGGGCTTGTAGAGACAGCATTGCTACAGGGAAGCAGAAGTAGTGTCTGAGATTATACTGTTTTTTAATGTGATAATGGCTTAACATTTAAAAGTAACTATTTTTAATATGTTCTTTTACAATAAATACTTTCTCTATGGATTATACTGGAACAAATAACTTGATTTTACTTTTTTCTTTTCAGGTTCTTTTGTTCAGGTTGTTATAGATCATGTAAAATTATAATTCTTCATTCCTTTTTTTGTCTTCCACATACAATAATAATATTAATAATAATAATATATTCTCAGTCATCTGAATTTGTCTCAAATTGATTTTCTGTAATGTGTTTTTGTCATCATGTTTAAATAATGACATATATTGATCCTCATATATTGATTCTCAGTTGGTCTAATCACAGTTAGAGAAACACAACTGTTTTCTTATATTACATGAAAATTCATTCACAGATTTAAGGCTGATTTGTTTTGTTTACCTAGTTGGTACATTTAAAGCTAGTTATCCAGACTGAGTTTACTTAAATTAGAATTTTATCCTGTTTTTCTCCATTTTATCCTGAATATTTTCCTAACTATTGTTTTTATGATAAAATCTTTTTACAGGTTTTTATAAGTGTGCCATTCAGTAACAAGTATAAGATGAACATTGGTGTTATCTGTGTGCAAATGCGTTATGATAAAATAAAAGACTTTCTTTCTGACATGCAGTGAAAATTGTGTGGCATTTATATACTTAGAACTGAGTCTTTCTATTTTGTGTTTGTGTGGGTTCTCTTCAGGTACTTTCTCCCACAGTCCAAAGACATGCAGTCAGTGGGGACAGGTTAATTGGTAATTCTAAATTGCACTTAGGTACCCTTAACATGGGTAAGCGGAAGAGGATGGATGGATGAACTGTTATAGGACCTGCAGTCTTCATCATTCAGCACTTGCCCTTCTTCTATTGCACTTTTATCTTTGTGATTGCTAATAGTTATATGTTTCTTGGTAATTCTTGTTAGGCGGATGTGATTACTATGTGGTGGCTAAAAGAAACAGAGTTAGGGGGCTTTTTGGTGTTGTGTTGTTCTGTTTGTTTGTTTAAATTATTATAGGTTAAGGTTTTGTAGTAATAGTTTTAATGAAGTGCCAGTAAAAAAAAGACATGTTCAAGAGCAGAAGGGGTGGGCATTTGTAAGTACTTATCAGCTGTTTTTACTGTTTTATAGTCTAAATTTAGTTTCTCCCACACAAAACAGCTTTCAAGCACTTCCACTGACAAATGGCTGCAATACTAGAGTATATAGTCGCAACGGTGGAGAACGTGTTCAGTAAACCTACCAGTACAACAGCATACAAAACTTTATTACAAGTTCAGGTCTTCCATGAAAAATTCCTAATTTAATAATTAAAGGATAAAATTAGCTTGATAAATACCGAAGTTTTTCGAACTACCACTTCACCTGTTTTGCTCAAAATGACGTCATAGCTAGTGATGATTTAAGGTCATGTCAGTCAGACCTTTCTCCGGTTGTATTTTGATGCATTATGATCTCTGCCAGATTCTGGCACAGATTTAACTAACTATAAATAGGCAGAGTAACATAACAGAGCAGAAGATAAACCAATATTGATTATAATATAAATAATCTTGAAAGAAAATAAACATTTTTTTTAATTAACGGTCAAAAAATTTATTCCTAAAGAAAGCTATTACAGCATTTTCCACATTTACTCATAAATTTGACCTCCCGATCTACTGCCATTGATAAAAACTGACGAACTAATAGCGCCCCAGAAGTTCAGAAGAAGGTTTCTGCTGCCCCTTGGTGTTTGGCTGTAGTATATGCCTGGATAGAAGCATTTACAGTCTCTACCAGTGTTGACATGCAGGTGGAGCCCTTAGGTTCCTAAACAAGATCACAAATCACTCGCAGCTTTCACACAACCGCGCCATTTATAAACTCGCACCTACTGTTCTAAAAAAAAAAGAAACAAAAAAAGGACAGCGGTTGGGGGTGATGGTAAGAGGTTATGCACTGCATTTTCATCATTTATCCCCCAATCATCCAACATACTGAAAGAATAGGTTCCACCTTAAGATATGTGCTGATTTAAGGAAATAAAGCAGTTAAAATTAAAATTAACACCTCGCTCAAAATGTGCCTTAAAGGAATAATTAAGCATATAAGTACAACTGCTCAGTATATGCTTGAGGCAAATGTTGTGTTACCTTACTTACACAGGTCTGTGTATTTTGCTGCAGCTCTGGTAGTCTTCCTTTGTGGTACGGCCAACACCTCACTGGGTGCCACAGTCCTGATTAATTCTGCTCTCTGACATTTCATGTGGTTTCATGCACTTTTATGGACTGAGACAGGAAAGACGTTTTATTAATGAGATCTCATTTAGAAATAGAGGCAGCATTTGGATGCAGCTGGTCTCTGCTTAAACCCTGTGGTTTTTACATGTTTTGCATCTAGTTTTAATTAATGTAAAACATGCAAAACATATGTGCGATATATGGATGTGTGATACCATTAGTTCAGTTTCAGCCGTCATGGTGTTTATTAAGCCGCACATTGTAATGACAAACTGATTTTGATCCTGTGTGTATATTATATGCAATGAAAAAATTTCAAATTGTATGTTAATTAATAAAAAAAAATGCATGATTAAGATCGAAGGTCTGAAATGTTGCGTCATTCTGATCATAAGCTGGGTTTCTCAGGGAGCCTTTCCCCTCATGAAAGTTAAAAGTTGTGGTGTTGCCCTAAAACAAAGTCCGTGCTTTGTGAACTTCAACATCAGAGGCCACGAGCTGGTTAAAGGTTATATGTAAGCAGGGTGTGCAAATGTTGAACTACAATAACTGATAATCAGTGAATGGCTGGTGTTATTTGATACCATATCTCAATAGATTTTGTAGGATGAATGAATCAAAGAGTACAGTGAACTTATGTTCAGCAAACATGATTTGAGCTTTGTAACTGGGTTATGCTGCTAAAAAGGTAAAAAGATGCCATCAGAAGATGGGTAATCAGCAACAATACTTAAGTAGGTTGTGGGATTTTAAACAAGGCAGGATGCTTTGTTGTTTGCCGCTGCCATTTCAATGTTGCAGTAGAAACTGAGACTCACGAGACCAGGAAATCGTTTTTCAGCCTTCTGTTGTCCAGTTTTGGTGAGCTTTTTAGAATTGTAGCCTCAGATTTCTGTTCTTAGCAGATATGAGTGGCATCTAATGTGGTCTTTTGCTGCCATAACCCACCCACCCTCTTCGAAGTTCAATGTGTTCTGCACTCAGAGATGCTCTTCTGCATCTTTGAGATGTAATAAGTTGCTGTCTTGACTTCCCGTCAGTTTAAAGCAGTTGAGACATTCTTCTCTGAAATCAAGTGCACATTTTCTCCCAGAGAACTTGACCATTCTGTGAAAACCCAGTGACTGTAGAAAAATCCCACATCAGCATTTTGTGAAATACAAAGATCTATCTGGCAGTAACATCATTCAGAGTTACTTAAATCACCTTTCTTCTTCATCGTAGTCTAAGGAGCTTGGAAAGAAAAGCGTCTGGACTTCTTTAAGTTGCTTGAAGACGTTTCACCTCTCATCCGAGAAGCTTCTTCAGTTCTAGGGTCAAATGGTGGAGAGTCCCAGATTTAAACCCTGTGGGAGTTTCCCCCCAAGAGGGACAAAAGGACCCCCTGATGATCCTCTACCTAATCACATGAGCCAAGGTGTGAAAACGGGTGTGGGTCACAATCACCCATGGTTTCAAGTGAGCTCATTGGGAAACCTAGCCCCACCCTGTCATGCGATTTCCTGAGGTCAGATGGACCAGGGTATGAGTGGGCGTTAAGGGGTCTGGAAGGAATCTCAAAACTGGATTATAGATGGCAGACAGTTGGTGTCATACGCCACCGCCTCTGTTCAAAGATGGTCGCTCACAGTGGACATAGATGGCTTCTTTCACTCCTCTTTCAAACCATCTGTCCTCTGTCCAAAATGTGAACATTGGCATCCTCGAAAGAGTGTCCTTTGTCCTTTAGATGCAGATGGACCGCCGAGTCTTGTCCTGTGGAGGTGGCTCTTCTATGTTGTGCCATGCGTTTATTAAGTGGCTGTTTGGTCTCTCCAATGTAGAGGTCTGGGCATTCCTCGCTACACTGTACAGCATAGACCACATTGTTCAGTTTGTGTTTAGGAGTTTTGTCTTTCGGATGATTCCTCATTCATTGTAGCTTCGTGCTATTAACACTGAAAAATTCTCTGAAAAATGATAGATGGCACATGTCCCGTGATGGTGCGAGTGATTTTCAATAACTTTATTAAAACCATATTGTGACACAGACCAGAACACTTACAGAGCACACAACAGAAATAAATACCATCATGTGTACAGCGCTCATTGCCGAACAGAATTATTGCAGCTGGCTTTTGATTTATGTCATCCAGAAAGAGAGAGGGCATGCTATGTCATCAGACAGAGATACCACCAGGAGCTGGGCTCAGTGTGCCAAACACCCTGCCTGCTTTTTGACCGTAGAGAGCAGTTCCTTAAACACGTCATCGGCTCTGATATACAGCTAGGCTGCGTCTCAATCTAAAACAATCAGCTCCTGCTCAGCTCCGCTCGAGGAGGCATCGGGCTGCTTTAATCAAGGTCCATGTCAGGCTTGCTCTCTGTAGTTTCTGAGGCAGGATTGCCCGCAGCCTCGGTCGTTCCCTTGTCTGCCGCTGCTTCCTGGGGTTTCTCCTGGCCGTCGACGGGCCCGTTCTGCTCTGCAGGGGTCTCCTCTTTGGGAAGCTCCACTTTGGGTTTGGGCTTGGTCACGATCGGGTTACAAGCACCGAAAAGCTCCTGTGGAAAAATGAAATGATGGGTTGATTCAATAAAAACTGAACTAACCCTACAGTCTAATATTCCCAGTGCTTACAATCTTAAACTCACCCTTGTTTTTGCTTTAATGTCTTTGACTTTGACAGATGGATCCACCGCCAGGCTCTGTTTGCTCTGCTGGTTCATGGCACTGTTCATCCAGATCATTGCATCGTTGTTCAGTTTGTCCACCTTGTTTACATCTGCCTCATCTAAATGGTCATACTGCTCATCCTGGAAATCAAACAGGCAATATTATGTGTTGTGCAGGCAACAGAAGCTATTAATAGTAGTTCTCATGTCTTTTAAACAATACCGTGTAAACATATTTAAAAACAAATACATTCAATACTGTAGGTAATAGTAGTCACCTTCATTTTGTAGGCTTCGATAAATTTCATGTACTGCTGGATTTGTTTTCCCAGCTCATCAAAAGCTTTAGGTCTCTCTTCAGACTCTGCATACCTGTCCTGAATCGGCTGACCGAGTTTCTGCAGAGCACACCGTCAACACATCAGTTAGAGGAATCAATATGTGATCAGACTAAGACAAGAAACATAAATAAAGAAATAAAAAAAAGAAATCAGCGCAATAATCACCTTCAACTCTGCAAGTTTGTCAATGTACACCTGTTTGGGTTGGTCCTCTCCATCTTCATACAGCCAGTTTTCAGTATCCTCCAGCTTTAAGGACAAAACATCTCGGTCCTAAAGAATTAGAATGATTTCACATTATGTCGAGGGACGTTGAATCTGCTGCCAATTACATCACGGCTTATCTTAAACGATGAATGAGACGATGCTCTTCACTCACAGATTCGCTGACGAACTTCTCCAGCATGCCGTGCAGTTTGTCCCTCATTTCGTACACGTACTCTTCTACATTATTCTTAGCGTCGTTCCTCTCCTTCTCCAGCTTATCCTGCATGATCATCTTGCCCTGAGGAGAACAAACACAGCCATTCTTACTCCCAGGCGAGATGACTGGATTGTGTAATGTCAGTGTGAGAGATGGGTGAAAATATAGGTACCTCATTTTCTACAAAAAGATTGAGCATGTCGTTTGCTAGCTGCCACTGTGGGTTGTTTTCAATTGGAAGCTCCAGAACTTTTGTCTTGACTTTGGGTTTTTTGGCTTGTGGAGGCTGATCGGACTTCTTCTCACCCTTGTTCTCCTCTGTGGAAGTCTAAGGAAAAAAAGAAAAGGTATAACAAAATATAAACACTTGCTTCATAAGGATAAAACATAAAAATTAAAACATTTCAGGGTTCTAACATAAAGACTTTAATCTGGGCTATCAATATTTAACTGATTCTACACAAACATCTCACCTCCATCTCTTCACTCTCTCGTGGCGTCTTCTCTTCTGTTTCTTTCTGAGCCTCTCCCTGAGTCGGCTGCTCATCCTGATCTGTCTGCATTTTGCTCTGCTGTGGGAAGAAATTTAAGAAGTCTTTAAGAAGAAGCATCTCACAGCGAGTACCACATGACTCTTCGGCTGCAGCTGAAGGACAAGGCCAATGACGAAGAAGAGCTAAACCAACAGTTCAGCTCTGTTTGGAGTGACTGGGTCACTGAATTGACAGCAGATACTAAACCTGTTGATGACATCAACTTGAAAGAAGATCAGTTTATTATCCTTAAAGAACTTGGTTTTGAAGAGACTCTGATAAATGAACGCAAACAAAATGGCAGATACAAGGACATGTCAAGGCTTGGAGATTATACAGATTATGTCATCCTTCCAAAGAAAGGAAATCTCTCTGACACAAGTGAATCAACTCAAGATATTGAGGAGGATAACAATCACACAAGTAGACCAGAAGAACATGTTTCAGGACCTGTCAGACATGCTTGGGAATATATAAAAAAAACATTTGGTTACCATTCAAAAACAAAACAAAAACAACATAAATCACACAGTGCTTTATCCTGGAATGAACAGCAAGAGATCAGACTGCTTATTGACAAAGCTGACAAACAGTCACTTGATGCAATTAAAGACAAACCTGTGGCTACAAGAGGCTACACGCAAACTCACTTGCACGAGGTGGCCAAAAACGTGAAAGAAGAAGTGAAGAATTTCCCAATGATATATAATTTGAAAAAGGAGTTTACAGTCGATCTCATACTGTATGTGTTTGACAGAGCAGAGAGTTGGCTTCTAGACTCCCAGAAGAAATTTAAAATGAACACAGATGCACTGACTTATTTAGAAAGCAAGAAAACCCAGTTTTACACAGTCTTTAGAAGCTTTTGCAAAGGAAGCTCATCTGCTGTTGTGCTTGCAGAATTGATCTGTGAAAGGTTGAAAGCTTCCACTGTTGAGGCTGTCTGTAATAAGACTGCCATTGGTCTGGCTGGAGAGATGAGGTGTAATTTCCCAGCATTCAATGGGAACAGGCTGAACTTGGAGAAACATGTGCTGAAGTCACTCGCTGAGAATGAAAACTTTGATGATTTCATCACCTATATCAGAAATCCAAGGAGACAAACAGAAGCTTTTATAAAAGCAGAAGTAAAGAAATACATCTTCATAGATCACAGAGATGAAACTGTGAATATACTCAAGAAAAATGTTGATGATGTCAACTCACTGATGAGTCAAGCTTTATCTACAGCAACACAGAATGTCCAAACTCAGGAAGCAGACATAAAGATGTGGCTGAATGAATTTTCTAGTTTGCTAAAAGATGAGTTAACTCTTCATACCATTTCTTCTCAAAACTTCAGTGACATCAATGATTTTGAGTTTCTGAAGGAAGAGATAAAGAAAAGACTCGATTCCATCATTGAGCAAACTAGCAGCCTCTCTTTGGGGAAACTGAAGGAATCCAGGTTAAAACCTGATGAAATCCTCATTGATCAGCTGTGTAAGTGCTGCTGGGTAACGTGTCCCTTCTGTGCAGCTGTTTGTACCAACACCATTGAAGGTCACAGTCCTGATGACCACAGCGTCCCTTTTCATCGACTCTCTGGAATCAAAGGATGGCAC
This sequence comes from Haplochromis burtoni, assembly GCF_018398535.1. NCBI lineage: Eukaryota > Metazoa > Chordata > Actinopteri > Cichliformes > Cichlidae > Haplochromis > Haplochromis burtoni. Next base: position 3,138,422 of record NW_024582371.1, read on the forward strand.
AAAAGAGGCACAGTGGAATTCAGCGTCAATTTTTGCACAACAAATGTTGCAAGTGATGGCAGATTTTATCCTCATCATAATTCAGAGAAATCTGTTCCCTATAAACTGTACAGAACTGCTGGTCCAGAGTATGCTAACTGGAGAATCATTCCTGATGAGTCTAAGCTGGCGTACTGGAAGTGGTTTGTGTGTCGATTTCAAAATCAGCTGGAAGGGTACTATAAGTACAAATTCCAGGGAAGAGGAGAGATTCCTAGTGAGTGGAAAAAAATCCCTAAGGATGAAGCTATTAAAAGTCTGGATGAAATGTGTTAAAGCATCAGAGAAACAAAACTCTTCAGTTTTGGTTTCACATTGTATCCATTGTAACTCATTACTCAAATGAGTAGAGTTTTTAGTGTCATAAGTAAAAGTGCAGGGCTTGTAGAGACAGCATTGCTACAGGGAAGCAGAAGTAGTGTCTGAGATTATACTGTTTTTTAATGTGATAATGGCTTAACATTTAAAAGTAACTATTTTTAATATGTTCTTTTACAATAAATACTTTCTCTATGGATTATACTGGAACAAATAACTTGATTTTACTTTTTTCTTTTCAGGTTCTTTTGTTCAGGTTGTTATAGATCATGTAAAATTATAATTCTTCATTCCTTTTTTTGTCTTCCACATACAATAATAATATTAATAATAATAATATATTCTCAGTCATCTGAATTTGTCTCAAATTGATTTTCTGTAATGTGTTTTTGTCATCATGTTTAAATAATGACATATATTGATCCTCATATATTGATTCTCAGTTGGTCTAATCACAGTTAGAGAAACACAACTGTTTTCTTATATTACATGAAAATTCATTCACAGATTTAAGGCTGATTTGTTTTGTTTACCTAGTTGGTACATTTAAAGCTAGTTATCCAGACTGAGTTTACTTAAATTAGAATTTTATCCTGTTTTTCTCCATTTTATCCTGAATATTTTCCTAACTATTGTTTTTATGATAAAATCTTTTTACAGGTTTTTATAAGTGTGCCATTCAGTAACAAGTATAAGATGAACATTGGTGTTATCTGTGTGCAAATGCGTTATGATAAAATAAAAGACTTTCTTTCTGACATGCAGTGAAAATTGTGTGGCATTTATATACTTAGAACTGAGTCTTTCTATTTTGTGTTTGTGTGGGTTCTCTTCAGGTACTTTCTCCCACAGTCCAAAGACATGCAGTCAGTGGGGACAGGTTAATTGGTAATTCTAAATTGCACTTAGGTACCCTTAACATGGGTAAGCGGAAGAGGATGGATGGATGAACTGTTATAGGACCTGCAGTCTTCATCATTCAGCACTTGCCCTTCTTCTATTGCACTTTTATCTTTGTGATTGCTAATAGTTATATGTTTCTTGGTAATTCTTGTTAGGCGGATGTGATTACTATGTGGTGGCTAAAAGAAACAGAGTTAGGGGGCTTTTTGGTGTTGTGTTGTTCTGTTTGTTTGTTTAAATTATTATAGGTTAAGGTTTTGTAGTAATAGTTTTAATGAAGTGCCAGTAAAAAAAAAGACATGTTCAAGAGCAGAAGGGGTGGGCATTTGTAAGTACTTATCAGCTGTTTTTACTGTTTTATAGTCTAAATTTAGTTTCTCCCACACAAAACAGCTTTCAAGCACTTCCACTGACAAATGGCTGCAATATTAGAGTATATAGTCGCAACGGTAGAGAACGTGTTCAGTAAACCTACCAGTACAACAGCATACAAAACTTTATTACAAGTTCAGGTCTTCCATGAAAAATTCCTAATTTAATAATTAAAGGATAAAATTAGCTTGATAAATACCGAAGTTTTCCGAACTACCACTTTACCCTGTTTTGCTCAAAATGACGTCATAGCTAGTGATGATTTAAGGTCATGTCAGTCAGACCTTTCTTTATTTTGATGCATTATGATCTCTGCCAGATTCTGGCACAGATTTAACTAACTATAAATAGGCAGAGTAACATAACTATAAATGGACAGAGTAAAAGATAAACCAATATTGATTAAAAAATAAATAATTTTGAAAGAAAATAAAAAAATTTTTTAATTAACGGTCAAAAAATTAATTCCTAAAGAAAGCTATTACAGCATTTTCCACATTTACTCATAAGTTTGAACTCCTGATCAACTGCCATTGATAAAAACTGACGAACTAATAGCTCCCCAGAAGTTCAGAAGAAGGTTTCTGCTGCCCCCTGGTGTTTCGCTGTAGTATATGCCTGGATAAAAGCATTTACAGTCTCTACCAGTGTTGACATGCAGGTGGAGGCCTGAGGTTCCTAAACAAGATCACAAATCACTCGCAGCTTTCACACAACCGCGCCATTTATAAACTCGCACCTACTGTTCTAAAAAAAAAAAAAAGCAAAAAAACAAACAAAAAAAGGACAGCGGTTGGGGGTGATGGTAAGAGGGTTATGCACTGCATTTTCATCATTTATCCCCCAATCATCCAACATACTGAAAGAATAGGTTCCACCTTAAGATATGTGCTGATTTAAGGAAATAAAGCAGTTAAAATTAAAATTAACACCTCGCTCAAAATGTGCCTTAAAGGAATAATTAAGCATATAAGTACAACTGCTCAGTATATGCTTGAGGCAAATGTTGTGTTACCTTACTTACACAGGTCTGTGTACTTTGCTGCAGCTCTGGTAGTCTTCCTTTGTGGTAAGGCCAACACCTCACTGGGTGCCACAGTCCTGATTAATTCTGTTCTCTGACATTTCATGTGGTTTCATGCACTTTTATGGACTGAGACAGGAAAGACGTTTTATTAATGAGATCTCATTTAGAAATAGAGGCAGCATTTGGATGCAGCTGGTCTCTGCTTAAACCGTGTGGTTTTTACATGTTTTGCATCTAGTTTTAATTAATGTAAAACATGCAAAACATATGTGCGATATATGGATGTGTGATACCATTAGTTCAGTTTCAGCCGTCATGGTGTTTATTAAGCCGCACATTGTAATGACAAACTGATTTTGATCCTGTGTGTATATTATATGCAATGAAAAAATTTCAAATTGTATGTTAATTAATAAAAAAAAATGCATGATTAAGATCGAAGGTCTGAAATGTTGCGTCATTCTGATCATAAGCTGGGTTTCTCAGGGAGCCTTTCCCCTCATGAAAGTTAAAAGTTGTGGTGTTGCCCTAAAACAAAGTCCGTGCTTTGTGAACTTCAACATCAGAGGCCACGAGCTGGTTAAAGGTTATATGTAAGCAGGGTGTGCAAATGTTGAACTACAATAACTGATAATCAGTGAATGGCTGGTGTTATTTGATACCATATCTCAATAGATTTTGTAGGATGAATGAATCAAAGAGTACAGTGAACTTATGTTCAGCAAACATGATTTGATCTTTGTAACTGGGTTATGCTGCTAAAAAGGTAAAAAGATGCCATCAGAAGATGGGTAATCAGCAACAATACTTAAGTAGGGTGTGGGATTTTAAACAAGGCAGGATGCTTTGTTGTTTGCCGCTGCCATTTGAATGTTGCAGTAGAAACTGAGACTCATGAGACCAGGAAATCGTTTTTCAGCCTTCTGTTGTCCAGTTTTGGTGAGCTTTTTAGAATTGTAGCCTCAGATTTCTATTCTTAGCAGACATGAGTGGCATCCAATGTGGTCTTTTGCTGCCATAACCCACCCACCCTCTTCGAAGTTCAATGTGTTCTGCACTCAGAGATGCTCTTCTGCATCTTTGAGATGTAATAAGTTGCTGTCTTGACTTCCCGTCAGTTTAAAGCAGTTGAACCATTCTTCTCTGAAATCAAGTGCACATTTTCTCCCAGAGAACTTGACCATTCTGTGAAAACCCAGTGACTGTAGAAAAATCCCACATCAACATTTTGTGAAATACAAAGATCTCTCCGGCAGTAACAACATCATTCAGAGTTACTTAAATCACCTTTCTTCTTCATTGTCTAAGGAGCTTGGAAAGAAAAGCGTCTGGACTTTAAGCTGCTTGAAGACGTTTCACCTCTCATCCGAGAAGCTTCTTCAGTTCTAAGGTCAAATGGTGGAGAGTCCCAGATTTAAACCTGTGGGAGTGTCCCCCCAAGAGGGCAAAAGGACCCCCTGATGATCCTCTACCTAATCACATGAGCCAAGGTGTGAAAACGAGGTGTGGGTCACAATCAACCATGGTTTCGGGTGAGCTCATTGTGAAACCTGGCCCCACCTTCATGCGAATTTCCTGAGGTCAGATGGACCAGGAGATGAGTGGGCGTTAAGGGGTCTGGAAGGATCTCAAAACTGGATTATAGATGGCAGAGCAGTTGGTGTCTAATACCCACCGCCTCTGTTCAAAGATGGTCGCTCACAGTGGACATAGATGGCTTCTTTCACTCCTCTTTCAAACCATCTGTCCCTCTGTCCAAAATGTGAACATTGGCATCCTCGAAAGAGTGTCCTTTGTCCTTAGATGCAGATGGACCGCGAGTCTTGTCCTGTGGAGGTGGCTCTTCTATGTTGTGCCATGCGTTGTAAAGTGGCTGTTTGGTCTCTCCAATGTAGAGGTCTGGGCATTCCTCGCTCACTGTACAGCATACACCACATTGTTCAGTTTGTGTTTAGGAGTTTTGTCTTTCGGATGATTCCTCATTCATTGTAGCTTCGTGCTATTAACACTGAAAAATTCTCTGAAAAAATGATAGATGGCACATGTCCCGTGATGGTGCGAGTGATTTTCAATAACTTTATTAAAACCATATTGTGACACAGACCAGAACACTTACAGAGCACACAACAGAAATAAATACCATCATGTGTACAGCGCTCATTGCCGAACAGAATTATTGCAGCTGGCTTTTGATTTATGTCATCCAGAAAGAGAGAGGGCATGCTATGTCATCAGACAGAGATACCACCAGGAGCTGGGCTCAGTGTGCCAAACACCCTGCCTGCTTTTTGACCGTAGAGAGCAGTTCCTTAAACACGTCATCGGCTCTGATATACAGCTAGGCTGCGTCTCAATCTAAAACAATCAGCTCCTGCTCAGCTCCGCTCGAGGAGGCATCGGGCTGCTTTAATCAAGGTCCATGTCAGGCTTGCTCTCTGTAGTTTCTGAGGCAGGATTGCCCGCAGCCTCGGTCGTTCCCTTGTCTGCCGCTGCTTCCTGGGGTTTCTCCTGGCCGTCGACGGGCCCGTTCTGCTCTGCAGGGGTCTCCTCTTTGGGAAGCTCCACTTTGGGTTTGGGCTTGGTCACGATCGGGTTACAAGCACCGAAAAGCTCCTGTGGAAAAATGAAATGATGGGTTGATTCAATAAAAACTGAACTAACCCTACAGTCTAATATTCCCAGTGCTTACAATCTTAAACTCACCCTTGTTTTTGCTTTAATGTCTTTGACTTTGACAGATGGATCCACCGCCAGGCTCTGTTTGCTCTGCTGGTTCATGGCACTGTTCATCCAGATCATTGCATCGTTGTTCAGTTTGTCCACCTTGTTTACATCTGCCTCATCTAAATGGTCATACTGCTCATCCTGGAAATCAAACAGGCAATATTATGTGTTGTGCAGGCAACAGAAGCTATTAATAGTAGTTCTCATGTCTTTTAAGCAATACCGTGTAAACATATTTAAAAACAAATACATTCAATACTGTAGGTAATAGTAGTCACCTTCATTTTGTAGGCTTCGATAAATTTCATGTACTGCTGGATTTGTTTTCCCAGCTCATCAAAAGCTTTAGGTCTCTCTTCAGACTCTGCATACCTGTCCTGAATCGGCTGACCGAGTTTCTGCAGAGCACACCGTCAACACATCAGTTAGAGGAATCAATATGTGATCAGACTAAGACAAGAAACATAAATAAAGAAATAAAAAAAGAAATCAGCGCAATAATCACCTTCAACTCTGCAAGTTTGTCAATGTACACCTGTTTGGGTTGGTCCTCTCCATCTTCATACAGCCAGTTTTCAGTATCCTCCAGCTTTAAGGACAAAACATCTCGGTCCTAAAGAATTAGAATGATTTCACATTATGTCGAGGGACGTTGAATCTGCTGCTAATTACATCACGGCTTATCTTAAACGATGAATGAGACGATGCTCTTCACTCACAGATTCGCTGACGAACTTCTCCAGCATGCCGTGCAGTTTGTCCCTCATTTCGTACACGTACTCTTCTACATTATTCTTAGCGTCGTTCCTCTCCTTCTCCAGCTTATCCTGCATGATCATCTTGCCCTGAGGAGAACAAACACAGCCATTCTTACTCCCAGGCGAGATGACTGGATTGTGTAATGTCAGTGTGAGAAATGGGTGAAAATATAGGTACCTCATTTTCTACAAAAAGATTGAGCATGTCGTTTGCTAGCTGCCACTGTGGGTTGTTTTCAATTGGAAGCTCCAGAACTTTTGTCTTGACTTTGGGTTTTTTGGCTTGTGGAGGCTGATCGGACTTCTTCTCACCCTTGTTCTCCTCTGTGGAAGTCTAAGGAAAAAAAGAAAAGGTATAACAAAATATAAACACTTGCTTCATAAGGATAAAACATAAAAATTAAAACATTTCAGGGTTCTAACATAAAGACTTTAATCTGGGCTATCAATATTTAACTGATTCTACACAAACATCTCACCTCCATCTCTTCACTCTCTCGTGGCGTCTTCTCTTCTGTTTCTTTCTGAGCCTCTCCCTGAGTCGGCTGCTCATCCTGATCTGTCTGCATTTTGCTCTGCTGTGGGAAGAAATTTAAGAAGTCTTTAAGAAGAAGCATCTCACAGCGAGTACCACATGACTCTTTGTGATGAACCGTTTGTCCAAAATACCTCTCCATCTTTGTCGGCAGCCTGTTCTGTTTCCATTGGTTCCTCTGCCTCATCAGACTTCTGCACTTCAACCAGAGAGGCGCTGGACACACTAAAGATTCCGTGAATGTTCACCCGCACTTTCACTTTCACTTTGGAGCTCTCACCTGATGCCTGGGGGACAACTTTCTGGATCATAAACTGACCTGTGGAAATAAAGGGTTAAAAGGAGTAAAGATAAAAAAAATTTACTAGGAAAAATAGGTTTAGTGAAGCTTGTTAATCGCTGCCTGTCATATCCCCAGTCATTAAAAAGATATCACTCAGGGTCAGTTATAGGTCTGCATTTATTAAAAAAACAAAACAAAACAAACAAAAAAAAAACCCTAGGGAGACTGCAACATGTTATTAAAACCTGGGATGATAATGGTGAACCGTGATGTATTAGGTAGAAACTGATCAGAGAGAGAGAGAAAAAAAGATGATTACTGGAGATAATTTTAAAATTTAGTGAGATCAAACTGGTAAAAAAAACAAAAAACAAACAAAAAAAACCCCCAACAACCAACACACAAAAAGGCCACATTTAATAGTGAAATTAAGAGGATTTCCAGCACAAGGAACTCAAAGCATTGGGCCTAAACAGCTGCGTAGCCTTAAGAAAAACTCTTATCAGTGAGACTAATAAAAAAGGCTTCAGTTGGCAGAAGGAACATAAAAATTGGACTCTGGAGCGACGGAAAAAGATCACGAGGTCTGTAAAGGATTTACTGTGATGGTCACATCAGGGTACAAAGAAAAGTGGATTAAGTGATGCACTCATCATCCATAGTGCAGAGTACCAGCTTATGAGAGCAGTGTTGATGATGTGGCATTACTTCAGTTGGTCAGTTCTTGGTTCAACAACATTCTGCACCCAAAACTTCACCTGATAATCTGGATATAGTGAGTCAACGGGTTTTTCGATCATAGGATTTTTTTTTTCTTCATCTTTATCATCGATGGTTCAATTTGTGAAGGAGTTGTTCAGGTATCACGAGACATCAGTTTCAATGGGACACCAACTGGTCCAGACATTAACCCAACTTTTTAGGGTGTGCTGGAGAAGACTATACACAGTGGTCCACCTCTTCACTCGTGAACACAAGATCTTGGTGAGATACTAATGTGATTCTGGACATAGATAAATCTTAAGACATTGCATACGCTTACTGAAAAGAAGTGATGGCAAATGAGCACCATCATCAAAGCTTATGGGGTCCAACTGCACATTAGTGTGTGACTTTGTTTGGCCAGGCAGTAAATTTGAAAGTGAGGAAAGGTACACCAACCAAGATATTTTTCTAAGGACTTTATGGGGGGGAAAAATTAAAACTTATAGGTACTAATCTAGCTGTGTGTCTGCTTGATGTGTAGGTAACACAGCTTTAGGAAGGTTTCATTTCTTACCTATAGTGGGATCTGGATAAGGCAGCTCATTAGGGGAACTGTAGTAAGCCTCCAAAGAGAAAGGCTCTTTCCGGTAGAAAGTCAGCACTTTGGAAAAGGGCGCAGCATGGTTTTTGGGAAACACCTCACAATCACTGCAACAAATGAATATTAAATTACATTAACTAAGATAAATGTCAGCATAAATAAATAATGATGACGATAATAATAATAATAATAATAATAATAATAATGAAAAACAAAGAAGCCTTTTTCTTTTTTTACCTCACACCATCCTCTGCAGCAGAATGCCATTTCAAAGAGATGGGATATGGAACGGCATCTGTGATGGAGAATTCACGGACTTTGAAGGCCGGAGACAGGATTGCGCACTGAGGAGAGAGATGGCCTTGTGTCAATGAGCACTGCAGTAGCATTATATTATATTAACCCCTCTCAGTCACCAACACTTGTTAAAGTTCGTCAGATGCAAACAACTGATTATTTCCCAGTAGACATCAGAATAAAACCCGACTGCATTGTACCTGCAGAGCGCATCCTCTGGCCACAGCTTCATCAGCATTCAGTGTAGTGCTTAACTCCTTTCCAAAGAATTTGCTGATTCTCTCTTTGACAGCTGGGATTCTGGAAGCGCCGCCGACTATCTCAACCGCATAGATGTCTTCTTTCTTCAGTTCTTATGAAATAAAAACAAAGTTTAATCTTAAACATGAAGAAAAACTAATGAGTTCTTTTTTTAAACTCAATTAGCCAAAAACTAAACTAAACTTACTGGCCTGTTCCAACAGACTCTGCAGAGGGGGTTCTACTCGGGCCAAAATGTCAGCACACATCTCTTCAAACTGAGCCCTGCAAAAGAAAAGAGGAACATGCCGTTAGATGTAAAGTAGATATCAACAATCAGCAAAAAATTACTTTCTTGTCGAACTACCTGTTCATTTTTCCAGTGACATCGATGTCATTCATAAAGCACTCGATGTTGAGTGGCAGGTCAGAGGAGTTAGCGCTCATCAGTTTCTTCAGTTTTTCACACTCCTGGTAGAGCCTGACCAGAGCCCGGGGCTTTGACTTCACATCAAGCTTGTACTTTTTGCCAAATTCCTCGCAGAAATGTTTAACGACAACCTCGTCAAAATCCTTTCCTCCCAACAGCGGGTCACATGCTGTGGCAAGAACCTGAGTGGCAGGGTAAAGAGTTATGGTTATGACACAAACTCAGTTGTAGACTGATAAACTATGTGCAGTGCACTGGGATGTCTACACACCTTGAGTTTGCCTTTATTAAAGGCACACACAGATGTCTGGTATCCAGAATGGCCCAGGTCCACAAACACCACATTCCTGGCCTTCTCCTCGGGAGCAGGCAGATCCTGTTTGTAGATTCCATAAGCCAAGGCAACTGCAAGGACATTAATCAAGTCAATTAGAATTTTTAGGTGTACCTTATTAACTAGTTAGAAGATGGAAGCTAGTATGCTTACAAACAACACCAAGCTAGAGTGGCTTTGTATGACTCAAAGCTCAAAATAATCCTGATCTGATAATTAACTATTTTATTTATACTGGGCAGTGATGTAGCCCTTTTAGTGACTGATATGATCATATTATGATATCTCCTTTTAAGAAAAAAAAACTGTTTGAAATTTGAGTACGTAGAGCATTCGACTGATTTGAGCATCCACCACTTTGAATATGACAGAAAATGATCAAGAGCATAATAGGTCTCAATTACTGTCAGATCAGAGTTGATTAGTGAGATGCACTTCCTTGCCTAAAAGCTCTGGTACAGACCTGCAGTTGTCTCATTCATCAGCCTCAAGCAGTTGAGTCCAGCAATCTGCGCAGCATCTACTACAGATCTCCTCTCAGCATCAGTGTAGTAGCAAGGAACCTGGTTAGAACAGAAGGGAGTCCATTGATTAGTCTGGTTAATCAGCCCGCAAGGTGGCACACACTATAAGCTGGATGATGTGATTCTGATCTTTCTCAGCTGATAAACAGTAGATAATTTGGTCACACGACTATGCTCTCATGTTAAGCAACACAATATATCAGTGCCTGAATTACAGCAAAGTCACAGACTGAATTTCACACGCATCTTTAGTATTTGCAACAGGTTTTTATTGTTGTGAAGGTTGACAAACGGAAGGAAATGCTTGTGTATGATTGCTGAGAAATAAATTTTCACTGCCAATTTGAAAAGAACTCTGAGCAATTAAAAAAACAACAACTTATAAGCAGCTGTCTCAAAAATGAATCTCTCATCCAACTCCAGTCAGCTGTCCTCTGCTCTGCTGCTTGGAAGAGTTAAGCATAATGGAACATGAATCACGTATCTGCCTGCTGCCAGTTCTGGTTTAGAGTGCAGCAGATCTCCAGAGCAGAAGGATCACTACTGTAACCACTAGAAGTTCTTGGAGGTGAGTTTAATTATTAATTCTAAAATAAGTCTGATGCACAATCAAAGGTCATGGGTTTCTGATAGAATATGGATGATTCAATAATTAAGACTGGATTTAGTGTGTGCATGTGTGTGAGGCATGGACTTGTTATGACAGCATACTTACAGACACAACGCAGTCAGCCACGGGCTTCTTCAGGGCGTTCTCTGCCGTCTCCTTGAGCTTGGTGAGAAGCATGGCGGTGACCTGTTCAATGCTGAATACCTTTTCCTCCTCCATGTACATCACCTTTAACAAAAATCCAATTGACAGACATGTAAGTTTATTACGCGCCAGCTCAAAATGAGTGTTTTGTATAGCAGTAGATTTTTAAAAAATATTCCAGTTAGTGACACAGAGCAGCAAAAGGTTCTCAGAGGTTTTCAATTAGATCCTCAAAGAAAAACAAACCCATTATCAGCCACTAGAGAAAATGTTAGACCAAGTTTACTATAAAGTCAGGTCTGGAAAAAGAATACCAAAATTTTAACTATAATGCAAATGTTCCAGCTTCTTCTCTTACCTTGATGCCTGTTGTTCCCGAGGGCATTTGTGCAATATCGTAGACCATGTTTTCTTTGAGGGACTGCACATATGGATCTGAAAATGCCCTGCCATGAAACTTCTTGAACCCTTGGACTGTGTTCTTGCAGTTTGTGACAACCTGTTTAAGGAGAGAAAGAAAAGAAAAAACTCTGTTTAATTGACACACAAATACTAACTGTGCAAACTGTCAATTTATGACTTGGCAAATTGATTTGTGTTGGTGCAGTTTCTGTGTAGAGAGTTGTTCATGCTCTGTGCACTGTGTGATGAAGCGACCCCCACCCTGGTCTCCTGGGCAAAACCTGTACCCAGAACCCCTCAGCTTCTCGTGAAAACATACCTGGCTTTTTGCAGCTGCACCAATTGATCGATTCCGGGGTCCAAAAGAAACACATGCTCTAAAAACAGAAAACACAATTCACCTCTCTCATCTACAACAATTACTTCACAATGGTGCAGTTAGTTCACCAACTGGCGATATAATATTAACCTTTTCACGTGTATTTTTTAAGATTCTGAAATCACAATTCTATGGTCCTTTATCTGTTTATTCTGTGGACCGAGAGCGTTAAAAATGAAGCACAATAGGCTGATAATGTGGTTTTGACAGCCTGGTTCCGGCCTCCTCCCGTCAGCCTGCAGTAAAACATCCATCACCTGACTAGTTAGGTCACTTAACGACCTTTAAATGTTTTTTCGATGGTATTAATGTATTCAAACCCCAAAAGGAACAATAAATTAAAATCAAGTTATCCCAGGGTTTCTTTTCTCCAACAATTTCGTTCCGGCTTGCTAGCATTAGCTTTAGCACTCACATGCTGTTTCCTGTTGTGAAATCTGTTAGCATGCTAACTAGCTAGCAATGTTAGCTTCACTCAATATTAGGATATAGAAAAGTGCATTCATTCACATTCTGTAGGCGTTATCAACGCAGACGATAGATTGCAAAGCATCCTCAATGATGTGACTAGTCCTACTTACGGTGTACATCGATCGCTGTATTCATTGGCGACAGTTTCAATCCCTCCGGCTCGGGCTACTGCTACATAGCAGTTCAAAAACCCGACGTCAAAGCCTACAACTGACATTATCGCTAGTTAACTTGGTAGTGTGGAGTTACAAGGAGGAACAAAAATACAGTTCGGTGCTCAAAGTGACAACGGTGGCTACAGAAGCTCTCAGTCAGCGGACGGTGATACACCCTTGTTCTTCTTGTTCCATGAAGCTGAGCAGCAGCATGCGGTACGCCGGCAGATGCGTGACAGCGTTCAGGAATTTTCTGTCTGTGCACTGACCAATAGCATCCGACTGCGGGGACCAGAGAGATGTCATGCGCCACCTACAGCTCAGACCCGGTATCGCATCAGCAGGTCTTTTTTTTCCTTTGGGGTTCGCAAAAGCGGATCATGTGATTCCTTCTCACCGTTCATAGCATCCTCTTCTGTCACACCAACCCTCTGCATGTCCTCCTTTGGTACATCCATGAATCTTTTTTGTGGCCTTTCTCTTTTCCTCCTCGGTGGAAGCTCCATATCCATCCACCAACTCTTTCTCATATCTTCATGGTATGGGCCATTATCTTTATCGCTGTATATTTACTACCACTCGGTCTGTCACACTTGTTTCTTCTCTTCTCTATACCTCTGGAATCCTTACACTCTCCATGACTGTGTTAAACTATCTGATTAAAAACTCAGCTGAGCTCTGCATACCTCCACATGTATGTCATCTAAACCAACTGCCTTTCCACTCCTCATTCTTTTTATAGCTGCCATCATTTCCTCCTGCTAATCCTCTGCACTTCCTGATTTACATCTTCCTCTCTCTCTCTCATTTTATACATTCATCAGGTCCTCAAAGTACTCCTTCCACCTTCTTAGCACACCCTGGTCACTGATTAGTACATGCCATCTCTATCCATAATCACCCTAACCTGTTGGACATCCCAGTATCTCACTAGAGTCTGTATCATCGCTGTCTGACTTCTGGTAGCTGTAGTGTCAACCATTTGCAGGTTGGTATTTTCTTAAGTATCACAGCTACTTCAAATCAGCTGTAATAAAATTGTCTGGCTGTTAAGACTTCTGATTATGTTTCTGGCAACTCTCACCAGTTAAACATATCAAGGAGTCACATCAGCAAATCAGCATCAGGTGATGCAAAATCATGTTGTTACAACAGAATGTTCTGCTTTTACTTTGACACATAGTACCCACTTACGCTGTTGCAGATCCTGCCATGGCAACAGCACTCACCAGTGACTGGTCAGCATGACACTGTATTCTACAACATCACAAAGTCAATCAGCCTACTTTTATTAGACACTCATGAATCTGGAGATTCAACTAACACAGGGAAGGAGTACAGTATATAAAGTTCACTGTGGTGCAAAAAGACAGCTGTGGCACTGCCTCCACCCCTCAGACTCAAAGCGTGGGGATGATTCCAGAAACACTGAGCCTGAAAATAAATACATTTATATGTCTTATATATCCATTCCTCAGCACTGCTTTTATGACTGACTAGTATTAACTTCTGCAGTTGAACCATTTCTGTCTCATCAGTATTATTCTCATGGGATCAAAAATAGCAAATAATCACATCAAATGGTTCAAACTCGCTCAAACACAGATTCCAACATTTTTAACCACATTTTTTTCTCTGTGCACTGATAAATTAATTTAATGCAAAATATGTATTAGAACACCTAAAACTGCAACCCTATCACAACATCCACCACATTCTAAGTGAAAACATGACAAACTGGTGTGCACAGGCATCAGATGATTGGCCAGAACATCACCAAACGTCATTTGTGAGAGTACCACACTTATCCTCCAAATGTCACACTCTAACTTAACTATTTTTTATTTTGTCATTCAATGTTAGGAATTAAAGTGAACCAACAGTCAATCAAAACTGATTTCACATAAATATTTTTACTTTTTATTGGTTAGACGTACAGACTTGGAATTATAAACAGAGGGCAGTTTAGAAAGGCGGTGCATGTTCATTGATCGTTCTCGTAGTCGGCTGAATTCTTCCTCTTGCCCTGCTGATGGACGCTGTTGCCCCAGCTGTAGGTCAGATACATAAGGACCATTGCTGCAAAAAGGATGATGACAAAACACATTAGCGATCTGACACTTTATGCACCTTACTGTGAAATAAGTGTCTTTAGTAAATCCTTAAAAATCATATTGTCTGTTCTATCCGTTCTCTTCAAATCTTCACTCATTCTTCACACATGACACGACTAAAACACTTCTATTATATTAGCACTAATATTGTTATGGTCAAACTCATAATCAATCAATTTAACAGGTCATCTAGGTTTGTCTGTGAAGGTTCTCAGTCATCCAGGTCATCGTAGTCAAAGGAGCTTGCAAAGAAAAGCGTCTGGACTTCTTTAAGTTACTTGAAGACGTTTCACCTCTCATCCGAGAAGGCTTCTTCAGTTCTCAGAAGCCGTCTGTATAGTTCTCAGAACTGAAGAAGCTTCTTGGATGAGAGGTGAAACGTCTTCAAGTAACTTAAAGAAGTCCAGACGCTTTTCTTTGCAAGTCATCTAGGTTTGCTTTATTTTTTTTTATTATCTTAAAAATAGAATAAAGTAGTTCAGAATAAGATCCTTTAATAGTTTAAAATACAAGCATTTTTAGCTCAGAACCCAACTACCAGATTCCAGGTGAAGTTTAACTAGGAAAATATAAACGACTGAGAGTTGAAACAAACAGGCCAAGCATGCTACATATGCTCTTATTTAATTATAAGAATTTACTGATATTGACATAATGAGCTGGTATACCAGAATCCTAACATAGTGTAAAAGAAAAACACTCACGGGGTGCAACTTTGAAGAAAGACGACGTGACCCTCCTCCACACATTTGGGATTCCCTTGGAGAAGTAGTTGGGGAAAGCCCTCTGCTCAAAAGGGGACAGACTGTATGTGATTATATGCCTGACCTTGGCCAAGTTTCCAAAGTGGCGTCCCATGTTTACTGGAGAGCTGGGCTGAAAAGACAGCAAGACGCATACAAACACAGTCATCAGTGCTTAAGTGTTTCTGTGAGCTGGATTTAAAGCAAATATTTTTAACCCAATAGCTGGATAATATATCTAATGCTCTCCTCAGAAACCAGCCTGTCATTGGAAAGGGGGTTATTGGGGTTACTGAATTTTAAATATACATAAAGGGCAATACATACGTGTGGTATTAACTTTAACGTAAAGTCGTCATTTAAACGTTAGCTTATATAATGAGGTTCACAAGTCAGCGGTTTTATGTAACAGTATTACATAAACAATCACCTGCCCTTGTCTTAAAGACTTCCTGTGATAGTCACTAACACAGAACCCCCAAAAGGGTGCCAGATTATTGATCCGTAGCCTGTCTCAAAAACACAAAATTAAAATCCCAAACGAGCTAAGGTTAGCCGCGCAAGACGTTAGCTTGTCTGTTAGCTCAAACAGGCTAGCTCCTGAGGTACAAACAGACCTTGAGCTTGCACGAAAGCGTGGTATTTGAATCGCAATAGGCTCACACTAGTTCAGTTTCGCTATAAAAATTTACTGGCATATCACGTTTTGGTATTACGGATAAATTCAAGAAAAACTTTGCAGTTGAAATAATGACATTGAGACTCACCGCTTTGCTTGTCCACGGTGTTTCTGAACACTTCCGGTGTCCGTCGACCTTTGTTATTCAGGCGTCAGCTCACGCCGAGGGCATTACTGCCGCCTGACGGGCTGGGGTTTAAACGGCAAGCCATTAACCAAGTGAGGAAAATGTGTTTTTTCTAGTTCCAGGTCTATTAATACTGTGCTCGTGTGTTTTCAGATATTCCAATATTTGATTATGGGCATCATCTAGTTTAGGCCGCAGATCCTAGCTGCCACAGCAAATCACACTCAGAAGGTGCCAATATTAATCGACTAAGCTCTAAAGGTTTTTTTCCTCAGTTAGGACTTTAAGCAAAACAAGTAAAGTTGTGGTCGAAAGTTCCCAAACACTCATCGTGGGCATGGATGTCATGTTAATTTTTATTCAGTGCTCTAGGGTGGAATGATTGTGCATCATAGATCTTTAATCACTTAAAAAAAAAAAAAAAAAAACAAGAATTGGGTGCAGAATTGAATTCGTGTTGGATTTTCTTTAGTGTGCATCTGTATACAGGCTTAAATATGAATATATACATTCCCACTAATATTTAGCTAAACGTCTCTTAACGTGTTGCACTTCAACCAGAAACTTTGGTTGCCATAAATAAGCTTGAGGCATATTTTTGGCTGGATGACCACTTTTCACGGCACAGTTGGTAGTACATTTAAATTGATTACTTTCAAGGCAATGACTGGGCATTTAAACATAGTCCACAATTTTTTAACAAGGGTTGAGGCCGGCGTTTTGGCAAGACCATTACAAAAGTGTAATATTAGTCTGCTTTATTTATTCCAAAACCACTTGTGATGTATGCTTGGCATCATTGTCCTGTTGGAACATCCAATTAGATCTGAGTTCATGCTGTCTAGCTTTGATTTAAGGTGATGAAGAAAGACACCTCTCATCTCTGTGGCCAGATAGCTCAATCTTTGTCTCATCTGGCCATAAAACGTTTCTTTTTAGTAGATTTCCTCAATTTCAGCACCACTCGTCTGTATTTGGCATTGTACACAGAATACACTATTCCAACAGTAAAACGCTCTTTTCTTTAGTGGCTCATAGCTTTTCACATAATTCCATTTAGACAAGGTTTATGCATGTTATTTTTAATTCTTTTCAACTTTTGCCTACATAATTTCATTCTTTCGAATATTCCTAAGCTGAGCACAGACACACAGTGAATTCATTCAGTTTGCATAAATAGACATGACATGCATTTAGTCTCATTCAACCAGTGCAAATATATAAGCATGCAGTCAGTTCATACGTATGCAGTCACTCAGTGACCAGAAGTAATAAATACACACTGAAACCTCGACAACTTTCATTCTGGACATTATGCAGACAGATGTCTGTAATCCCCATGAATAAAACGATATGTAAAAGGTTTGGGAAGCGTTTGTGACTGCTTTTTCTTTTTGTCCAGAACAGGGCTACTTAAAATTTGGCAAATTGTGTTAAATTAAAGAATAATGACAGACAACCCACCCAGAATAAATTAACAAAAACAAGCAAACTTAAAATAAATCATACATCACACATTTTTATCTTCAAGTGTGTTAGATTCATTACAACATTTCTAACAGCTGAAGATCAGGATGCATCTGCACCTTTTCTGCCTTAACAAAACCGAAATAAATGCCACACTTTTACATGATAAAATACTTTAAGTAAACACACCTGCTCCAGACCAAACTTCTTTCATGCACAACGATTTTATAAATTCATGAAATCACCGAGCCTGGTCAGAATATTTGATGCTTGGAAACAGTCCACCTGTGTGATGACTGCTGATGAGGGTTTGTTGACATTCTGATCAGCCTGAAAAACAGAAATGCATGTTGGTTGCTGGCTTAGCGACATGTACACCTGGTGGCGACCATGTCTTCAAACTCCTTGTAGACATAAGAGCCGTCCTCTTCAAAGATCATGACACTGAGGGGGCTGTAGTGGGAGGGGACACACGAGGGCCTGGGAACAGAGGAGTCAAGCTTCTCATAGATGAGGTTTTGCACCATGGTGTGGACGGGTGACCCGTAGATGAAGCCCGTGATCCTCGGGCAGATTCCTCTGCAGTACCTGGGATTGTACTTAGGAGGAAACACAATCCAGTGGTCCAGTTTGAGCTGACTGAAGCGCACCCTGAAATCATACAAGGCGCAGTCACGTGTTGGGAATTCGGAACTTGGGAGAAGCTCAGGCAGCTGGATGTCCAACTTTGTATCACCTCGTTTGCTCTTTGGAGATTCCCTCTTCCATCTCCTCTTGCGCCCACGCCTGCGTTCTGGTTTTAAAGCCCCCTCCTTCTGAAAATTATTAAAGGCCACAGATGGCTTTTTACTTGCTTTAGCACTCTCTAGTGACCACTGGTGGGCGATTTTACTGGTGTCATTGAGGTAAAGAAGTAGAGGAGGGGACCTCAAGGTGATCTCCAGGGGACCTTTGCAACCATTGCCCTTGGCTCTTTGTTCCTCTGGGCAGGTGATGTTGACAAGCAAGTGTATGTTCTTTTTCGGAAACTTTAGGAGAGGCAGAAAAAATGAAGTGATGTCAACCTCCACCCAGTTTCTCCAGCTCCTCCTGCCTGTGCTGGCTGAAAAGTTCACTGCACGTTGGACCCCTGGACAGAGCGGGCACTGATTCGACCTCTCATACTCCTCGATAGTGATGTAACACAGAGAGCTGACAGGTGCTGAACTTTCATGGTCCAAACTGTACAGCAGGGCCGAGTTCAGAAGTTGCTCTTTTCTTTTCACTTGATGGAGGCTGTAGGATAAATCCTGCATAAAACTCTCTGTGGAAGAACACAAGAACATAAAGGGCAGAAAGTCACCATCATGTCATGATGCAGACGTGCTCAAGATTACACCAAATTTTAATTAGGTTGAATAAACATGCACAACTTAAACATGTAGCCAATTCCACCAATGACATTTTACTTTTAAGGGAAGGTAAAAATGCAAGATTAGTGACAATAATGTGTTTCCATAATCAGTTACACACAAAAAAAACCCTAAAAACGCACTTTTTGTATATTAAAAAAAAAAAAATCAACTTTTACACACTTTTAAAAATATATATAATAAAAAATATTGGTATATTGTAGCATACCCAAGTATTATCACACTAAAGTTGAATGACTAAAAAAATAGAAAAATAAATAAAAAAGACCTCAAGCTTTAATATTTGTGAAACCATACATGTGGTTTGAACCGTTTAAGATATTATGTGTTGTATATTAGAAGCTGTAAAAAAATATATCTGCCCCCTGTCTGCAAAACTGATTTCTACAGGCATCCAATCTGCTGTCAGAGATCTGACATTCAAATATTTTTGATTTTAAACGGTATTCATTCTGCGTTAACTTGAGCTACATCCATGAGAGTCCATATTCATAGAATTACAGTAATAGATTTAACATAAAAGTATCTGAAGGGCCTCACTCAAGATGCTTTGTAGATAATAGAACTACAAAATGAACCCTCACAAAAAAAGTGAAAGACTAAATCATCTAGAAACCACTTACCTTCTTCCCTCACAGTTTATGTAATAAATCTTATTAAAGACGTGCATCTTTTTCCTGGAACATCATTAAATCCAGCAGCCACAGTATATACCAGCCTTGTGTAGAAATTAGTTCTCCCTTTAAACCAGGTTTCCCATGGTACCCGCTATAATTTGGGTTAGCACTAAGGTTAAGTTATGGCTTTTCATAAGTGCTTGACTGAGCAGTTTTGCTGTAATTTTGCTGCACCAGCAATCAGATAGCAAGCAACACAATCCTCAGAGCAGGTATGACTAACTTCACCACACTGGCCTAGTGAGTTTGTGTGTCAACAGTGCAAACAACGCACCTAGTTGAGCGAGGGTGTGTGCAAATGTACGTGCATCTCTTGGCAGCGAACATCTACCTGCTGCTCTGCCTAATAACAAAAAAGCGCAGAGCAAAATGGATGATCTGGGGAAGAAATATAGGTAAGGCAGACAGGGAAGGAATAAAAATGAGAAAGAAAAGGCAGCTAAATGCTGCAAAAAACATCCCAGTTATGAGTCAGATCAAACAAACACTCACCATACATGCAGCCTAATGATTTATGCAGGTGCACCAAAAGCCATAGCATTACCTTGAAATTCAGTATTTAGGATCGTTGGCAGTCCCAGGTTGCCTTTTTTAATGTTATAATATGAATAAAGTTATTCATTTATAACTAACATCAACGCACAGCCTGTAAAATTCGTGGTTAGTGTATTGCATGTACATGGTGGACTAGAATTATTTACGTATGATCTAGTCTGCCCCTGGTACAGCAGAGAGAAGTGGGTCAGGTCAGTGTAAGATGATGAGATGTAGTATAAGGTATGGTTAATGTCTAGGTAAGGTGAAACATGAGACAGTCACATTGTAATACCATTAAATGAACCACTTTTTGTTCTGTGTTGAGTCAGTTTGTTGGGACATTTGACTCAAAAACTTTATTTATATTACCAAATATAAACTGAGATACTTATCCTAGGGTGCATCTGGGGCTTGAGGTTCTTCTGAGATCCAGGAAGCTCTGGTAATCTCACTTTGCTTTACCTCACCTCATCTTTGATAAAGTGACCTATATCTCCAAATCATTGAAACTCTATAATCTTAATAAGCACATGACCCTTAGTAACTATCCTTTGGGGTGTTTTAAGGCCGTGTGCGATGTTTCAGAGCCTATTCATCATCATCATCTATTTATCTATTTATTTATTTATTTATTTATTTATTTATATAGCACTTTAAAAACACACCTGGTAGACCAAAGTGCTGTACAATACTAATATGCACATAGTAATAAAACCAGACATAGCAATAAAGTTAAAAAACAATAAAAAATGAAAAAATAAAAAATATATTCGTTTATTTAAATGGCCATGGAGCATCAGTGCTGCATGACTGTTTCTCCAGTGCAGTCAGCTGCCCGTGTGACTTGCTCACCTTTGTTACTTTGTGCCAGGCACTCATCCTGTGGCTTGATCAGTCGGACAGTGTTGTAGATGTTGCTGCCGTCCACACTCCTCTGCACTCTGGAGGACTTCTTGTAAACCTCTGTCAGATATTTCATGTACCTGTGCTCGGGTTTGAGCTTTTTCTTCAGACCGGGGTTCCACCTCGACCCCCCGTGCTCCGACAGAGCTTTCAGCAGCGGGGAGAAGATGCTGTCGTACTGGTAGGTGAAGTCGGTCAGTGTGTGCGGCGCGTTAGTGGCAGGCCTGAATGACGCAACCAGCTTGAAGCTGCAGGTGACAAGCAGCAGCAGAGCGACAGTGCGAAAACGACTAAGGGCAGCTGACATCAGCATTTGTTTTTCCATTATAAACAACGAAACCGGCCAAAACCTATCGGGACTCTCTGTGGAGAGCTCGAGGTCAACAGGAGCGAACACGTGCTGCCGCTGATCAACACGCGCAGGTGTGGGCAATCAGCTCCATCACTCATATTACTTTGTCATGTAAAAGAAAGCTGCTGCAGGAGCTCCTGCGGCTTGGTCGTGTGAAAAATAAGAATGAAAACTGCAGCGAGCTTGTTTTATATGTAGCATAAGTGAGAGGGCTGTGTTTTGTAAAGCACCAGCTCTGATTAAACTGTGAACCTTTAACTTCTGGTATTGAAGTACGTTTCCGGTTATTGTAAAAACAAGATCAGACTACACATTTTAATATTTAAAGTGGAAAACCGAGCTCTCTAAACAGATTTGAAACACATTTTAGCAAATTTAAATACATTTAATCCTAAGGTATGTGAATTTTAGCACCGCTACACTGTCTACCAGTATCTCAGAAATTTAAATTTAATAATTTAAATTGTTATTTAAATTATTTACTTTTACCTGCATATAAAATCCGAAATGGTCTCTTGCCTTTTTATATTTCTGTAAGTTTGTAAGTTTTAGATCCTATGCTGCTTAATTTTTAGTTATCCAGTAGTACTCACGGAGAAAAACTGGGGGCGCAGCTCTCCCAATTTTTGCTGCCAAACTTTGGAATAGCCTACCTCAAAATCTTAGGAAAGGAAAAGAAAACATATATAAACATATATAAACACGCCTTGTTAGTGCTTCCACCTAATAATAAAAATACCACTGTACAGCTATATCTGCTGCATCATTTATCATTTTATTGTTTATGTATTTCTGATGGGTTTCTTGTTTGTTTAAATGCTTGTTTCAACATTTTTATTTACCTCATTTTATAACATAGATTTATTTTATATCTATATCTAATATAGAAAAAAACGGAACTGAGTTTTCGCAGCATGGGTAAGGAAGAATTTAAGCTAGCAAAAACCAAACATGTTGGTATGGCAATGTTTTTATTTTGAAGAGGTCCCTCCAAACTTCCGGCGACACTCTTGTTCTTGTGTTTTAAGTTTAAGCGAAAAACCTAAAGCAAACCTAACCTAAAGCAAAAAATTGTCAAGAAATATATAGTTGGCTGATTATTTATTGGAAGTATCAACCGACCGTTTTATATAAGCGTATGCTGTCTGCTAGGCGCTAGCAAGCTTAAGCAGTTAAGCAGTTAAACTTAACTGCTATTTTAAACTTAACTGCAAAGACGAACGTGTTATTAAGGGTATTCTGTATGTTTCAGGGAAATAGGATCCCAGCAGGAACCATTGGTTCCCATTAACACGGTAAGAGATAACTCAACTTAATAATTAAACAAGTTTGAGAACAGTACAGTATTATGCTATAAAGAACATAAACAAGCCATACAAACAAAATTTACTTTTTGCCAGCTTCCTTGTACATTTTTCCTTTATTTCTTTTTACACCATTTTATTTGGACAGCTTGAAAAGGCTGCCAACAGATTTATGTGGTGAGTTTGAAATAACCAATCTGGACCATGTCCCAGACAAATGTGTGAAGTTTTTGACAGTAACTGTTTATTTCCTCCATCAGCTCTCCGGGAAAAGCTCGTCAAATGTGACAGTATGTTTTGTCATGTCATCACTACAGAAGTGTGGGTTTATGTTTACTGAACAGCTTCTCACCATTGGACCTGACATACTGTGCCAGATGACTAATTTGTATTGTTATTTCCATTATCTTTGGGATCTAAACATCAACAATAGCTGATATTAGCTAACATTATGCCAGTTTATGTTAGGCTCGAGTGTCCTGAAAATCACACCTTGCCTCTGAAAAACAGTTTGTTTACATTGTCATTTTGCGTGAGAGTTTATTCACTAAGCATCAGAGTCCAACAATGTTAGATATACTGGTAGATATAGCGGTGCTTAGCAGCAGAGAAGTTCAGAATATCCTCAATATCAGTGTCATCTAACAGAAGTGAGTTTTACTGGCTCATTGACTCATTTCGGACTCCCTTCACAAAGCCTCCTCCAGAATAAATGTATGCACCCAGCATATTGCTAACGTAAACAGTGGACTGACAGCCTACACTTACTACAGATGAACGTCAGCCAGAGTATTTTGAGTGGACTTAGGGGTAAAAATGTAAAATGCTGCATTTTTTTTCTGGGGTGATATTATTCAAAAATGTTAAAATATAGTGTGTAGAAAAATGTTTTTGTACAGAAATGCAAAGGAGCTGGCTATGGCTGTTTTATAGAGCAGTCTAAATGTAATGTTTCACTCTCTTGGCTGCCATACACTGTAGCTAGGATTATATATTAGAATTAGGAGGGGTAAGAAATCAGAACTCAATTGACTGCAATCTACTGACATCTAGCAGTGGGATTTTACACACTGTACCTTTAAATGTAGGGATTGCATGTTCTCTCCTAGTACTCCAGCTTCCTCCACAGTCCAATAACTTAATCCAAAAAACTGGCTATCGGTATAAACGTGATTGTGAATGATTAACTTGCTCTAGTTGTTGATCCTGCAATAGGTAAACTGGAAAAAATAGTAGTGAAAATGTATGGATGGATAAAATTATAGGGGTGGTATGGTGGTGCAACGGTTAGCATGGTTAATTCATGGTGTCTGGTTCAAGTTCCAGCTGGGGTCTTTGTGTATGGAGTTGGTGATTTTAAATTTGTGATTAAATATCTTCATTGGGTATATTGTTATTTTAAACGTTAGTATCACTATCAGTCCAGAATATCACAGTCTCCACTCACAAATTGTTTTGTCCTTGATTGGCACGTTGCAGCCACTGGTTTTTATAGTGTTCCCACAGATTTCTGTTTATTGTAAAAACTGTGATCCCTAACTTTGTTCTCAAACACCACGCTTGTGGCACATCATATAATTATGGCACCACACTACAGCTTTTTGTACTGGTGTTCTCTGGAGTGTAACTATGAACTCAAGGGACCATTTCAGAGCTTTAGTTATAACTTTGCCCCAGTTTACTACAAGTACTGAAGCAAATAAAATCAGTTTATTTACAGCAAGTGCAGTTAGTATATAAAGTATATAAAAACAAAACATTTTTCTTAACAGGATCTAACATAGTTACCCTAGAAAAACTTTGATGTTTAGAAGTTTTGCTTGGATCATGGGACATAGGAAACCTTTCTGTGGGAGATTTCCTTTTATAATCACATGACACAGTTTCTATGAGTGGAGCTGTCCTTTGTCTTTATGTAAGCAGCTTCTTTTCCTAAATAACAACACAAAGGACATTGTTCTGGCACTGCTCTGAATACGGCTTTATTGTCCAAGTGCCTTTTAGACCCAAACTTGTTTTCAGACTGGGTCAGCTAAGTAACAAATTAGGTTATTTAATCTCAAAATGATGTTTTGATGCATAGCTGGTCTTGAAAAAAGATTTATGTTTAGTCAGTCATGTCTAAACAAGGACATATGTTTTAATAAGTTTAGGTTTAGTTATTTATGGCTCAGATAAAATATTGCAAAGGCTTTTTCCACTTCATTGTGTTGAAGGTATTAAATTCAATGCAATTAAATGTTAATAAAGTTAGTGTTCCTTGCTCATTAGCTTTTGAATACAGTTTAATCTTATGTATTTATTTAAAGATGGGGAAACTGCTTTGTATTTATTGCAGTATGTTTTAGAGCTTTGGCTGATACTGCTTATCCCACAGAACAGTGTCCTCCTCATACAGTACAAACTGTTGACAAAAAGTGTATAATGCAAACACTGCACTACCCCAACTAGTTTCTTTCCTGCTTTGCTTTGCTTTTATTCCACACTCTTTGCATGTACTAACACTGAGATGTTGAATATGTTAAAACCTAACTTTATTTGTTTCTTCAGCTATACTGAATGTTTCCTTTTCCTTTGACAAAGCTAACTGATTTCATGTGGATGATAAAAGTGATTGTAAATGTGATCAGCAGCCCACAAAAGCAATGAGCATACTAGACCAATGTATTACAGGTTGATGAGTTGACAGTTACTATTTCCCAAGAAGTAGGGAGGTACAATCTATTTTTCTATTTCCTCATACTTTGAAAAGTCAGGAATCGAGAAGTGACCTGTAAATATTTACTACACATTAGGTAATGAAAATATGCATGACTATACACATTGTGGTGTTAATCAGTGAGAAAAATAACACATCAGTTTACATGAAATTTAAGATAAACAATGATAATTATAAATACCATTAATAATTTTAAAAAACCGCACTGTGCAGTGCCATACAAAATACAGTAAGTACTCCTCTGTAATTCAGTGAAAGACTGTAAGATATGTAAAGCCTTAATAAGGTGTCAAGTATAAACAGTGTTATCTCCTTCAGGTTTAATAGTTCATGTCACAGCTTGTTTTGTGATACTTCTTACCAGTCATGAGCAAACTTAGTCTTTTGTTTCTTCCCATGAGGCTGAAACAGTTTACTGATTGTGTTGAAGCCTTTCGTCTGCTCTCTGTACTTCTCTATATCTTCTGCTTTCAAATTCTGCTTCATTCCCAGAAGTGCTCTGACCTCAGCCGGAGCACCTTTGCCCAGGTAGTAAAAGGCCTTTTTGCCATCATTGTCTCTTTCGTTTACATTGGCTCTGTATCTTTGCACAAGCAGAACCATGACCTCAGTGTGCCCATGTATGGCAGCGATGTGCAAAGGCGTGTAGCCTCCATGTGCTTTGGTGTTGACGTTTACATGGATGCCACGTTTCCTGGGGATGTCCATGAGTTTGCGTATCATTTCGCTGCTGCCGTCTTTAGCAGCCCAGTGAAGTGCTGTGAACCCTGACATGAAGTCTTTCCTCTGGGCTAAACCAGTGTCCTGCAGCAGCAAAGCATATATATGTCCCCACATCCCAGCTGCACACTTCACCAACCACTCATGAGCCAGTCGCTCCAAAGGCACAGACTCTGAGTACTTGGCATCATCTGCTTGTCTTGTGGTCTTGTTTGGCGCCCTCACCTCTGGTAAAACTCGTGGGTGTGTGTCATCTGTGTGTGTGACCATCTTACTTTGGATTTCTCTGGATATACCCTTGCAAGCGGAAAAGTTTGCGTTTGAAGTTGGTGCTGGTCGTGTAGAAACTTTAGCACTCGAATTAATTGGTTTGTCTAAAGTTATCTGCTGATGCACTCGGGAGTGTGATCCGTCCAGTGCTGCTGCTGCACAGTCTCTCCCTGGAGATTTCACAGCTATGACAGCGAACACAGCTCCAGATTTCCCCGCTCTGCTCGCCTGATCTCCGGAGATATTCAGGATCTTAACAGTGGTCGTATCCTCGATATTCACGTTTCCAGATAACACACTCTTTTTCTGCATTTCCCACAGGGACATGTGTTTTACATCGGTGTTAGAACTGGGATTAAAGTTTGAGGCGTCGCCTACGTTATTGTTTTCTATATCTGAGTCAGTCCTGGCTGGCTCGGCTCGGTCTGGAGATGTGCAGGAAAAACTCGTGTTTTGGCTGGAGAAGCTCTCATCCATCTGCAGTTTCTGCGACACATCCTGTGCCGCCTCTTTAATAAAGTCCTGGTACCTTTTCTTCACCACCACAAACTTCACCTCGTCGATCTGTTTGACCACAGCGACGCTGTTCACCAGCTTCTTGAAAAGCTCTCTATTGTGCTGCTTTTCCGCGGGATCGCTGCAGTTGATGCGGAGTCTGAAATGGTTTAGCAGTTCCGAGTTCTTTACTTTGCCTCCGTGCTCTAGTAAAAAGGACAAAATGGACTCTTGGGTCAGATCCATGTTGTCCCGGCGGCGCAAAAATATGAAAAGATATAGCGGATGGTTTAAGTAGAGCCCAAAGGATAATCCCGCACTGCCTGCTCCCCTCTCTGCTGTCCTGCACCAACCTGCTGCTTCCGGCGCCTCTCCAAATAAATCCACCCGTATGTTATTGCGGCCCTCCCAGTTAAAAGGACTGTGTGCAGGGCTGACCCTCCCGTGATCAGTGGATTCATATAAAAGCTTAAATCTTCTGTATTTTTTCTTTATCAGCGTAGTATTTATTTACGTAGTACACGAGTACACGAGTTTAGCTTAATTTAAGATGTGTGTGTATGTATATGTGTGTGTGTATATTATACGGGGTTACACTTACATACCACAAATATATTAAATTTCTCAAATATTTCATCATTGAGGGCTTATAAATTAAATTACACTGAAAAACGAAATTAATAAATACACGAGAACTGGAAATAAACATATTAAAAGCTGTCTGCATGTTGTAGCTGGTCACGGACGCCTATTTAAAATATTTTGCATTTTTTACACGGTTAGTCTTTCCTTTAATTATATATTTTCTCTGCAAAATTACATTTTCAACCATGGTTATCAAATAAATATTTAAGTAGCATTATATAGAAAAAGCAACGTGAACAGGTATTAAATGCATACATTTTTCCACGGTCCTACTGTGTCGTTCATTTTCTTTATAGTCTCTGTACTCTGCTGTAACCCCACTGAAATTTCATAATCATAATCGTATATAAAAACACTTTCTGGGCCAGATATTACTGTTTAGTGTAAATATATAAACCTTGACAATTACGTACTACAGGTTTTCAAGTCAGAAAACTGGATGAATATTGGAAAGCGGCAGAAAAAACTCCCTCTAATAAATAAATTGTACAATTTTCATTTCCATTGAAAATAATTACAAATCATAGTTAAAAAGTGCTCCCATTGTGAACCAGATTTTCCGTGGCAGTCGATGCAAACCCAGTCAAAGCAGTTATTATCGTAATTTCGCGTAAAATCTCATCAAAAGCAACTATCTCGGTGTAGTTTAGTATATTTCGAGCTGGTGTAATATCATCCTCCAGCACCGAGGGGGTGTTGCCTTCAAGTAGCCATATTGAGAGCAGTGTGAGTCTGTGTGTGATGTGGATGGAGTGCAGGTCGCGCTGAACACTCATAATTCCTGCACACAGCCACTTGTGACGATGGCGACCAGCGAGGTGGATGCTTTTGCGGTAAGTACGACGGTGGGCTGTCTGCGGGCCTGCAGCGGTGACGAGCGGTTTTTAGAAGAGCAGCATTGAGCTAGCAAACGGTTTCTTACATTCGGGTGTAAATAAGAGCAACGTGATGTGTGCGGGGATTGCAGCAGGAGGGCTGCGGTGATGAGGAAAGCTCGTTATGTGTAATGAATCGCGATGAAGATGGTTGATTCAGCGGAGAAATGCTTCGTCGCTCCGTTTTGAGGAGCTGGTCCTCGGAGACGTGCGGAAAGCGCGCACTTCAGCATCCAGGCGCGCTGTCTTGGACGAAACAGCACGGAGCCCTGCTGTGTGTCAGTACTTTCCTGTTCACCGTGTCAGCACCTCTGACAGGTGTGCACTGGTGCTGAATTAACAGCACGAAATTAGCATGTGGTTGAAGACCAGGCCAGCAATGACTGAGAGACTGAGTTAAGAGGATAAACATAAGTAGTAGTAAGTGGTAGCTACCAGCTCCTCAACCGTCAGCATCATATTGCTCAGCAAAAACATGTCAGCATGTTTCAGCCAGACATGTAATTCAGGGTAATGACATGCGTTAATTAAATCCTATCATGGCTCACCTCACATACCTGGAATTTAGTTTCCTGTCTATGTTGTAAAGGATGGAAGAGTTCAAGTTAATGTAGTGTTTGTGGAGGGGAGCGAGGGGGCTACCAGGGCAGCCAGCAGCTTGGATATCCTCCCATCCTGTGAAATAACATCCACATAAAGAGCTCTTTGTGTGGGTGGGTGTGTGTGAGAGAGAGATGTGAGGGAGAAGCAGAGGATTGTTGTGTTGAAACACATCCTGGTGCTCATGTTGAGCCTTTTTGCAAGATGCCAGGCTCCCAGGGTGAATCTGGTATTGGAGGAACAGTCTCTCACTGCCAACTTACCAGGCTGTAGCATCATTCATCCTACTGCATATAGTTTGGGCTACTATATACAAACTCGCAATACCCAAAGCTCAAGCTGGGAATTCTGATTGAGTTTATCAGCTTGAGTCTCTGGCTACATATACTAGGTTCACTGATATGATTGTCAGTAAGTTACTTATAAGCGCCAGTTTTAAAAATAATTCATCAAACAAATATTTGTTGATGATTTAAATGTTCAATAATAATAATAATAATAATATCTTTATTTTTGTACCTGAGGGCTGAGGGAAGCTGTACCAAAGTTTAGCTGCTATAACGTCTAAAGTATGCTGCAAAACAGTCCCAGGGAGTTTGGTATATACAGAGCAGCTTGTGTATGTTGTTTTTTGTGTGTAATTAATTCATTTTTACTATGAATACTGAATTACACTTGAAGCCAATGAAATCATGAAAAAACACTCTAATCTACTCCATTTCATAACACACGAAGCATATGATACATTTAACGTGACATCAGTGCTAACTGGAATTTGGTTCACTATTTGGATAGTTCCTTTTTATAGATGGGACTGTTCAGTGTGTTAATTGGAAGAGGGAGAGAGAGAGATGACCTCATTTGCAAAAGATGCTTTTAAGCCTAAGAGCAGAGTGTGTGTGGATGGGATGTGACAGATGGACCTTTTAAGCTCACCATTCCAGTCACTGTTTTATTTTGTTGGATATTTACTAGCATAGGATGAATATGGTTTTGTTTTCATTGTAATTTCTCAGAATGAAGAGAAGCGAACTCTGGAGCTCGGTGGCCATGTGGGGTTTGACAGCCTTCCAGATCAGCTGGTCAGCAAAGCATCTGCACAGGGATTCTGCTTCAACATCCTCTGTGTGGGTATGTCTGAACCCAGGAGGAGCTTCAAACTTAGTCCTGTAACCATAACAAGAGTTCATTTGAAATTCACATGCACTCATTCTGCTTCATCTGTAATTTTCGCTCCTTGTTTTTCTGTCTGTTTTTAAGGTGAGACCGGGATCGGCAAGTCCACATTGATGAACACTCTTTTCAATACAACATTTGAAAATGAGGAAGCCAGCCACTATGGGCAAATGGTGGAGCTGCGCCCACACACGTATGAACTGCGGGAGAGCAATGTCAACCTCAAGCTGACTGTTGTACACACTGTAGGGTTTGGAGACCAGATCAACAAAGAACAGAGGTACAGGTTGCTGATGGATGTGATGATGGACTTTTAGATAAAATGACTTTTATTTTATTTTTAAAGAGGAAGAAACAGTTTAGAAATCAAAGAAAACCTTTGAAAATTCACAGAGGTTACACTATAAACCTGATAGATCAGTGCCAACCCTGAATCACTTTGCCATTTTTCTCTTATGCTGAAACAATTTCTGATTGTAAAATCGAGAGCCAGCTCTGCCCCGCTGCTGGCATTTTAATTGGAGTGGAAGAAAGGGAACCCGGGAGTGAGTGATAGAGCAAATGTGGTTTCAATTGCTGTTTGAGTGCTCCATCAGCAGGAAGTGTACGCATCTAACATGCTTGGCTGTGTACAGAGTTTTTACCATGGTTACCGATATGTCTGTTGAACAACATGAAGTTGAATGTTCATGCATGTAATGTTTTTTTTTACTGCAGCTACAAACCCATTCTTGAGTATATCGATGCCCAGTTTGCGAAGTTTCTTGAAGAGGAGCTAAAAATAAAGCGCTCCCTGTTTAACTACCACGACACGAGGATCCACATCTGCCTGTATTTCATCGCCCCCAACGGACATTCTCTGAAGTCCCTCGATCTCGTCACGATGAAGAAACTGGACAGCAAGGTGAAAGGAGATCCAAGCTATGTGTATTTCAGCAGTTATTACTGAGTCCATGACTTATCTTCTGGTTATCTTCAGGTGAACATCATCCCCGTGATTGCGAAGGCAGACACTGTGTCCAGGAATGAGCTAGAAAAGTTAAAGATCAAGGTTATGAGTGAGCTGGTCAGCAATGGAGTCCAGATATATCAGTTTCCCACAGAGGATGAGGCTGTTGCAGAGATCAACTCCTCTATGAATGTGAGTCCTAAAAACAGATAAACATAAAAACATGTGCACCGTGGATTTGGTACCTAATGCTTTTTTAATGCTTAGTTGTAGTCATCGGTTAATCTGCATACTTCCTCTCTCTTTTTTAAGCTACCTAATATTATGCTGATAATCACATGTAAGGATAATCAACTTTGTCATGCCATTTGAAAATAGATGTTCATTGGTGAGGAAACAGTATTTTTAGAAACATTATATAATGCATAATGGCATATTAGGATCCTGGATATGACGCAGCATTATTAATAGCTCCATATTCTAACATTATCAGTACTCTTTGTCACAGACTCTTCTGCCGTTTGCTGTGGTTGGAAGCGTAGACGACGTGAAAGTAGGAAATAAGATGGTGAAAGGAAGGCTGTACCCTTGGGGATCTGTGGAGGGTGAGTCTGCTGAAATGGTTTGGCAGTCATCATGAGGGAGCTGTTTAGTCAGATGCCTGCTGCTCAAATCCAGTTTTTTTTTATTTATTTATTTATTTTAGGTATAAACATGATGGATTTTATGAGCAATTAAAAGACCAGTTTTTCTTTTCAGTGGAAAACGAAAAGCATTGTGATTTTGTGAAGCTGAGGGAGATGGTGCTGCGTGTGAACATGGAGGATCTCCGGGAGCAAACGCACGCTCGTCACTATGAGCTGTACCGTCGCTGCAAGCTGGAAGAGATGGGCTTCAAGGACACAGGCACTGACAGCCAGTCGTTCAGGTGAAATTAGGGAAAGCAGTGATGCAAATGCATCTGGGCAATTTACTTTATCAAAAAAAAAAACCCCAAAACAAAACTCTAGCTTTCTTATGAGGTTAAAAATGTGCAAATAACTTGGATTATTCATAAACAGCACATTAAAGTCAACGTTTTAAGGAGATTTAGATAAAGAATGTGACTTGAAAACTATTAATCCCTCTGTATCACAGTTAAAATGTTTTATAATTTGGTGTGTTTTGTTTTCTAATTTTGAATGTTGAGTTAAAATATTGCTTGTTTATTATTATTTTTTACTATTGCAGAGCATTTTTCTGGATGAGTTCTGTTAGCTGTAGTTAACATTACAGCGTTTGCTCTACAGATTTTATGGCTCAACGAAGTGTGAAGTTATAGGGCAGTAAAGTGAGCATATTATTGACTTTACCCTGATCTTCAGCCTGCAGCAGACGTACGAAGCCAAGAGGAAGGAATTTCTTGTGGAGCTGCAGCGCAAAGAAGAAGAAATGAGACAGATGTTTGTCAACAAAGTGAAGGAGACAGAAGCTGAGCTGAAAGAGAAAGAAAAAGAGGTGAGGATTAACAAAGTCCTAAAAGAACTCCTGTGTGATCATATCTCATATTTGGCTTGTATGACATTGCTTTGTGTATATACATTATCATCACCTGTAGCTTCATGAGAGGTTTGAGCAGCTCAAGCGTATGCACCAAGAAGAAAAGAAGAATCTGGAGGAGAAAAGACGAGAGCTGGAGGAGGAGATGAATGCCTTCAATAGGAGGAAGGTTGCAGCAGAGACACTGATGGGACAGGCACTCCAAGGTTGCTCACAGCAGCCATTCAAAAAGGACAAAGACAAGAAGAAGTAAGTTAATGTGTTTGTATTTACCTTGTGCTGGTTGCTTAATTCACACACTGATTGTCAGCAGAACTGTTAATACAGTCAATGAGTGATACCTTGAGATCAAGCTATTTATGGATAACCATTGTCAATCTACATTATATTCACTGACCTTCCATATCATGGAGGTCAGTCTTTGTGGTGTTTTTTGGAAAAGGGGGAGCAGTAGAACGTGATTAACGAGATAGTGTTATCTTCCCGGAGGCTATGTTGGCTCAGAAAAGGATACGGGGACAGATTCAGACTGACACTGTGTGCCCAGACGCTGTAGGAAGGGTCACAGCTTGGATGACACAGCCTGATGCTTATGTCTCTGCAGGCTGACCTGCCAGACTGTATCTCGGGCAGGGACAGTTCTGTTTACATTGGACTGGTCTCACCGATGCTCA
>NW_024582371.1:3173039-3174613 GCF_018398535.1 Haplochromis burtoni
TGTTTAAACAAGAGAGAAAAGTGTGAAAATGTTCATGCCTGCCTCAGAGAAGTGAATAAAGTGCGTAGTGAGGGGTTTTACAGCCTTAAAACATCTATAATATTTGTAAATAATAAAGTTGGCTACTTCACGGATTTCACCTATCGCAGGTTATTTTTAGAACGTAACTCCTGCGATAAACGAGGGACCACTGTATACATCCACAATGTGGATTTCCCATTCCACTACATCCCCAATGTGCTCTATTGGATTGAGACCTGGTGACTATGGAGGCCATAGTACAGGGGTATTGTGCTGAGGTTTTGTACTTACTAACTCATTGTCATGTTCAAGAAATCAGTTATCCTCCTAAAAAGAGCCATCAGATGATGGGTACTCTCGTCATACAGAGATAGTCATGGTCAGCAACCATATTCAGTTAGGCTGTGGTGTTTAAATAATGCCTAGATAAGAAGAGTCCTAAATTGTGGTAAGAAAATATCCCCCACACCACCAGCAGCCTTCATTCTGATTCTGCCATCCAAATTTTGCAGCACAAATCAAGATTCATCACACCATGCAACATTTTCCATTTCCTATTGTCCAATTTTGGGTTATTTTGCAATAATGAGCAGCTGAACAGGTGTACCTAATAATGTGGCTGGTGAGTGTGTATAGCCATTGTTGGTGTATAAAGAGTTAAGCTGTCAGTGTTTTCCTGTTGGACTGGAGCGACTTGACTCAGAGACAGTAGAAACCTCAGACTTGTCACACAGCTAAATGTCTCTCTGGGATATTTGTTAGTAAATGTGATTTAAATGTTAAACTGTCAGTAATGGGAGCTGAGCTGCCAGCATATTTCAACAGAAAAAAAATCTTGCATTCCAATTCATTCACTATTTACTTTTGATTCCTGCCATATTTCAGATCCGTCATCCTTTTTTTTTCTTTTGCCATATTTTGTCATATTTCTTTTCCCCTTTCAGTTGATTTATGGATCAAACATCAGTGGAAACCAGGAATGTTTGTGCCATCAGCATGGGAAAAACGATCTTACGGATGAGAAAGGGAGCCTTGTTCAGTGTATTTAAGTTTCATATGCTGATTGTGCTAAACACATAATAATAAATCAATGGACGTTTTTCATAACATGTAACTTGTGTAGTTTTATGTTCTTGACAAGAATGTATGTTCATCTTCAGTTGTAAATTTAAGTCTCTGG
Source organism: Haplochromis burtoni (assembly GCF_018398535.1). Taxonomy (NCBI): domain Eukaryota; kingdom Metazoa; phylum Chordata; class Actinopteri; order Cichliformes; family Cichlidae; genus Haplochromis; species Haplochromis burtoni. The sequence goes on from NW_024582371.1 coordinate 3,174,241, forward strand.
TTTTCAATGAGACACTAACAGAACTTTATATTAAAAAATGAATATTGAATAATCTTTTTACGTATATATTAATACATTTATTCACAAGATGCTTTGTAATGTATATGAATATACTGATCTTTTTTAATTGTTGTTTTTCTCAGGTGATATCTTTCAATTGCCTAAGCAGTGTTCTGTGCAGCGTTATGAAGAACATGATTAAATTTACTGACAGTGAATCTGGAAATGAACACAATTTCTTTGTCTTCATTTGCATTTAAATAAAGAGAGATGATGGGAAACAGAATAGAGCATCAGTTTGTGTGTCACCTGAACCCATTTCCATCGGAATGCCTCAGTGCTTTGGGACTTCCATCGCATGAGCCCTTTGGTT
>NW_024582371.1:3175573-3205875 GCF_018398535.1 Haplochromis burtoni
GAGAGAGATTTTTATATTTTATTCCTTTAATTAATTTATTCCTTTTTAATTTTTCATATTTATTTCCTATCTTATTCATAGCCTTTTCCTTTTTTGTTTTCTTTAGGTCACGAGCAGTTGTCCAAGCATTTCACTACATATCGTACTGTGTATGACTGTGTACGTGACAAATAAAATTTGAATTTGAATTTGAATTTGAATTTGGCCCTCAACATGTATGTTTTTTTTTGTGTGTGTGTGTGTTCCTTAAACTAACATGTGGACCATGGAAACACTTAAAAACATGAATTTGAGAGGAAAGTTTTCTATAAAAGTTGTGTGCGTGTGTGTCTTTTTTTTTAAATAGTTTTCTATGATTTCGACACCCTTTTAAAAATGTAATCTATTTTACTACCCACTAAAGACATTACTGTGTAAATGTTGATATAATTTGTATATCTGTATTTATTTATTAATGAATTAAAAAAAAATTAATCCAATATAATTTATATACCAAAGGAGGCAACTTTATTACGACGCTATTTTGGGTCGTATCCCACCTTCTGACGTGCGATTGGCCCTAATGCATGAATGGGGTGGACCTTGTATGTGACTAGCTAGTTAAATATCCAATTAAAATGTAGAGCTGGTAACGTCACTTGTTGAGGACCAATAGAAAATCGGCATGGTTGGTCATGGGCTTGGTTTTATGCCTGTTTTAACGCCTTAACTGTCCTTTTCCCCATCGCCTTACGCCAAGGGTAGGGGGTGTGCATAGGCAGAAACTAACCTATGCTTAAAACTTTCTTTAGTGAAAGTTCATACTTACACTTTTGTGTGTTTTATTTCTCCATTCACCCGCTTATTTGAAGCGCGTGGATTTTTTTTTTCACCTGCTCTTTTTTTTAATACAAAAAGCAACGTAACTGTTTAAGGTAAGTAAACCCATTTTCCTTATATGATATATATATATATATTTTTATCTAGTGGTGTTCGTGGCTCTAAACAGTAAATGATGTGTTGCTATCAGCCAAAAAAATGCTACCAGTTTTAGAAATGGATTTTTAGCTAGCGTTAGCTTTGATTGCTAAACAGTTTACGTCGTCAACAAAGAGTAGTTTGTCATTTTCTGGTTTCTCTAATGAAGTATGAAGTTTAACTTACATAGTACTTACAGATTTATGTTGTTGTTTCACTCTTATCTTTATTGTTTAAACTGTGTACTGTCACTTTGGTTTGCTGTGCCATGCTTTGCGTTAGCTCTCCTTTGGTGTGTATGGCAGGGACATGTCTCGACATGACGCCGGTCCTTGCCCTGACATACACAAGGCCTGCTGCTGTGATACGGCTACATGTGGACTCACAAACTAGCACTAGAGCTGTGGAACTCGTGTTTTACACACTTTTAGTAGCAGAAATGTCGCTTTAACTAAAAACGGAGAAACTTTTTGAAGCATATCCCTGTTCTGTGTTCGTCTCATTTCGCCTCCTGTTTATATACAGTCATTGCTCCTGTCCAGTCCAGTTTAGTCCAGTTCAGTGACGGGCATGTGTTAGCGGAAGGCTTGTTGCAGGATCTTGTTAGTAAACTACGCTCACTGCATTTGTTTAACCATTTTTGTTTCGGACTAGATGTCCTTTAAATACACCAGTCTAATATTTCAATTACGTAGCAGACAGAGCCTTGCCTTATTAAAGAGACTAATGTTAGAGACTTATGTTAATACTTTATACACAGTTTATGGTCACACAGTTAATTCCAGTGTATCTTTTGTTTGTTTGTTTTTTTACTGTATCACTAAGTTTTATTTTCATGTCTGTGCAGATGATTGACACAGTAACAGGCCCTGTGGCACAGCCCTTTGCAGCCCAGCTGAAGGCCCTGATTGATCTGGAGGGCCGATACCAACCAAAGCTGAGTGGCTTGAGGTTCATTGAAAGCGCCCAGGACAATGGCCTCAGGATGACTTCCCGACTCAGGGAGCTGGAGGTGAAGGACCTGCTTTCACTGACCAGGTTCTTCGGTTTCAGTTCAGAGAGCTTCTCGCTGGCTGTCAGTTTGCTGGACCGATTTCTGTCTGTCATGAAGGTTTGTAAATGCAGTACATTTTGCTTACTTTCTTAAAATCTTAGCAGTTGTTCCGTTCTCCAATATCCATTTCCCCATCTCCTACAGATTCAGCCAAAGCACCTTCCTTGTGTTGGTCTGTGCTGCTTTTACATCGCTGTGAAGTCCACAGAAGAAGAGAAGAACGTGCCTCTGGCCAATGACCTGATTCGCATCAGTCAGAATCGCTTTACAGTGTCTGACATGATGAGGATGGAGAAGATCATCATGGAGAAGCTCTACTGGAAGGTGAAGGCCCCCACGGCCCTGCGCTTTCTCCGCGTCTTTCACAGCCACGTCCTGGAGCAGCTCGACGCTGAGAGGTAAGGACAGACGGTCACACCAACCTGCAGGGCTGAGCTATGACTCAACGAGATTATATTTACTCTACTAAAATGTGTCTTCTCATATTTGGTTTGAAAGCTAACACTAACCAAAAATATATATATATATTTTAGCCAACAGGCACAGTCCTTTTTGAAATCGTGTAGACTTTTAGACATGTGACAGGGTGTTAGAAAACAAATATGCAAGTCCCCTCCCTTTTCAAACGTTACCTTTTAAAAAAAAAAAAAATAGAAATCCTTTTGGTTGGCTTTTTTATCACTATTTATGTAAGCTGTACTTCACATTCAGTTTGCTTTGACACTAAAAGCATTTTTTCCCTTTAGCATGAAGATCCTGAGCCTTGAGAGACTGGAGGCGCAGCTGAAAGCCTGTCACTGCTCATTTGTCTTCTCCAAAATAAAGGTAAGCCAAAACAACTACTCTCTCCACATTGAAAATAATGACTTATTTCAATGCTTTTCTGCGCTTTTCATTAAAAAATCAGACTGCTTTTGTCTTGTACACTTCTCATTTGTTGTTGTATCTCAGGTATGTAGGTCATCTGCGTCGATTTGCTTTTAAATGTTATCATAGTTTCTACTTTTTTTTTTCTTTTTTTTAACAAGAGACTGTGTTTGTGTTTCTGTGCAGCCATCTCTGCTTGCCCTGGCTCTCCTGTGTTTTGAGGCCCATGATGAACATGACCCAGAGTACCTTGACAAAATATCTGAGGCCTTGAGCAATCTGCAGCAGCAGCTAAATGTAAGTCCAGCTCTGAGCCTTTTGCTTTAAAGAATATATACGAGCAGTTCAAACTAATCCTTATTTTAAACTGGGCCTCAGAAGACACAAGCCCTTTATGCCAACGTTCTTCTGATTGGTTGCCCCTAGCAGGCAGAAGGTTTAAACAACAGGTCAGTGGGACTTGTGTGCTCATGGCTACACCCGTGTGCCTTATTAGGAATAGGTCCATCTTATCAACATACAGGTCAGAGTAGGAAAAACTGTCAAAATGAGCCTTTGCTCAACTCAAACCAAAATGGCTTGTTTTTAACATTATTGCATATTAGTGTTTTTGTCACAGTTAATATAAGGTGGTGATCCATGCAGTGTAGCTTAATGAATTTTAATGCTTCTTGCCAAGTGTTAAGCAGAGAAAGATGTGACTCCTCTTTCCTGCAGATCAAAGACGGGGATCTGGTTTGCATGCGGGAGCTAGTTGGAAAATGCTTGGCTGAGTACGCCACCACTAAGTGCTGCAGGCCAAACGTCCAGAGACTTCGCTGGACTATTTCAGGAAGAACTGCACGTCAGCTGAAGCACAGCTACTACAAGATCACTCACCTTCCCACCATACCTGAGTCAGCTTGTTAAAACCTGGGCGTCCAAGTGGGTGACTTGACATGGAAAGAAAAATTACAACATTACCACTGTTACATCTTTGTCCTCTGACTGGATGTAACATGCAGTATGGTCACCCACTTACAGCTCCAGCTTTATTTTCCTTAGAGACCTTCATCTGTGATGATGGATGTCTTTAAGGAAATGCCCCCTTTTTTTTTTCTTTTTTTTTTTAAAATCCCTTAAGTTTGTATTCATATGTTGATCAGACACACATTTTTCTTTCCCTATGACAAGGAGTAATTCTTCCTCAGAAAGGTTGAAGTTTTACTTTCTTGGTTGAGCCGTTTGCACAGGTGTCTTGTATGTTCTTGTTTAAATCCGTACCACGGTGTTTGGTGTTTCCCTGGAACGGGTTGCTGGTTTTAAGCTAATAAGTATAGAACCACCTAGGTCCTCAGTCCACCATGTGGAAGAGGAGGGAGAGGGATTTTGTGAACAGCAAAAAAATTGAACCAAAAGATCGGGCCCAAAGTCCTTCACTCCCACCCTAGGTTGCTAAGCTGTCCTGAATGCACACTCCTACCCAAGGTGATGAATTTTTTTTTTGTTAAGGCGAGGGAGCTCTGGTTTGTACCAGGGAAATGAAGCTAGTGATGATCCTGTTATCTACAGCTCATCAGTGTTTGAGATGAAACGTTACCAACGGTTACAGATGAGTTGTTTTCACCAACTCTTAATTTGTGGACACCGTGTGAAGCGCCACAAATATACTGAGTTAAGTTGTTAGTTTTTTAGAGAGCACTCAGAAAACCCCAAAAAAGGTCATTGCAGTGGAAATTCAGGTTGAAATTTATATCGCATTTTCTGTGCCAGTTTCCCTGTTTAGTTTGATTTTAGTGACAAAACAAAATGTGGTCTCAAATTCAAAATGACTGAATACACCATCTGATTAACCTATGTATTTGTACCTTTCAATAAAACTTTATTGAAAAGCTATTGCTGAGTGCACTTTGTTTTTATTAAAACATGTCAGAAAATTCTCATAACGAGAGTTATCAACTTCCTTTGTAGAGCCTTCCCACTCCCCACATCTGGTTTGCACAAAATCAGTCCTTTGAGGACGAGACCAATGATGTGACAGCCAGGCTTTTTAGTTCGTCTCAAGGCAAATTCTTGTCACAGTAGACCGAATGCATCCACTGTTGTTCTGCACATTGTGCATGATGGGCAGAGGTAACTCCTCAAGCATGTACTAGCATCATGGTAAGGGTCACTTCTGTAAGCTGGAAAAGTCTGGACCGCCACCGGCAAAATTCCCAGAGATCTCTGCACCGCTGAAGTCAAATCCAGGATTCTAACAAAGGAAAAAAGAGTCAGTAAGACATACTGCTGATTGTTAATCTGTAATTAAGATTTCCTGAGGATAGATGTATCTGAGTTTAAGAAACAGATGTAAGAAGACAAACTCATCACTGAGTGCTCATCTCAACAATTTCCAGAATCACAGCAGTAACACTGCAATGAGTGTTTAATAAAGTCTAAAGACACTTATTAGGTTAGTGATAGTAAATTAGCCACAGGTGTGCACACAAATGGTTGGTAGTCTCACTGTTAGCCCTGCCACAGACTGGTGACCTGTCAGCCTCTCACACAATATCAGCAGAGAGACTTCAGCTCATCCTGATTTGTTAATTTAAATTTAATTAAAATAGTTAAGAAGATGAACTGATGGATGGATTTCTTGATAAAGGGCTTTGAGGTTGAAAGCAATGCCTTCATTAACTTAACAGATCATCACCTTTAAAACATTCTCAGGAATGAGCTCTGACAGCCAGACTTTCAGAACCCCTTACAGGTTTCATTACGCAAAATATGTAATATGTTAAAAGTCAGTGACTCACACTGCCACATAATTGCAAGTTAGCAATGTCGCACATTACATCAGAAATCTCTGTCGTAATGAGGAAGACATTTTCCAATCTTTCCTTCAAGCTGAAGTGTTACTGATAATCCTACAACTCAAAGAGCATGTCAGCTGCATTTCTGAGAATTAAGGTGGCATGGTTATTTTTTTTCTCTTTAGCCTACCCAGAAATGACCATCACAGAGTTCCCTTGATTATTTCCCTTCATTATTTATGGATTTGCTTCATTTATAAGAAAAACCGATTTATCACAACCTGGGGACTGAGTTATTATTAATGGATTGGGAATGAAAACAGTCAGATGTCTATATTTCAACAATCCAAAACATACTCTCATTACACCTGTCCAACTGCATATCTAATCAGCCAATCACATGGCAGCAACTTAATACAGTTAGCCATACACACATGGTCAAGGTGATGTGCTGAAGTTCAAACTGAGCATCAGACCGAGGAATAAAGGTCATTTAAGTAACTTTTTTGGAATATTTATATTTCAGAAACTGCTCATCTCACAGCAATTTCCCCACAGACCCACCTGTGGGGTTTATGGAGAATGGTTTGAAAAAGAGAAAATATCCAGTTATTGGCAGCTCTGTAAGAAAAAATATATCGTTGATAGTGCAGGTCAGAGGAGACTGCCCTGACTGCTTCAAGCTGCAGGTAGCAGGAGCTTCAATAACTCAGTTACTACTTGTTACAACCAAGATGTAGAAAAGAGTTTCTCTGGAAACACAACATGCTGAAACTCAAAGCAGATAAACTACAACAGCAGAAGACCCATCCTGTCAGCTAAGAACAGGAAACTGATTCAAGCGGGCTCAAATTGGACAATAGTCTCAATCTCTGCTGCAACATTTGGATGGATCCACGTGGCCCTGTATCAAAAGTTCAGACTGCTGGTGGTGGTGATGGTCTAATGATACTGGAGATAGGCTGTGGTGTTTAAATTATGCTCAACTTGTACTAATGAGCCCACAGACCAAAACCTGAGTATTTTTGCTGACCATGTCAATCCTGTCATGACCACAGCGTACCCATCTTCTCATGGCTGTTTCCATTAAGATAACACACCATGTCACAAATCTCAAATCAATCAATCTCGAAGCGGTGTCTTGAACATGACAGTGGTCTCAAATGGCCTCCACGGTCACCAGATCTCAATCCATTAGAGTACCTCTGGGATGTGGCAGAACTGGAAATTCACATCATGAATGCTGACAAGTCTGCAGCGACTGTGTGACGCTATTATGTCAACATAGAACAAAATCTCAGAGGAATATTTCCAGCACCTTGTTGAATCTGTGCCATTAAGAATTAAAGCAGCCCTGAAGGCAAAATGGGCTCCAAACCTAGGCAGTTGTAAGATGTGTACCTAATGAAGTGACCAGTAAGTGTATGTAAAGCCTTTAAAAGTTTCCTTTTTAGAAGGTGGTCCTAACCTGGCTGAAAAAGTAGCAGCTGTGCAGTAGAAGAAATGTATTAGGATTACATGCGTACAATATACAACAGTCATTAGGATGTACAGTAGAGTCAACGGTGCTACAGAGGTCAGCAAATCAAACTCACCTCTCGCTGAAACCTCTCCAGAGTGAGTTTTCTCTGCATCTGGTCTTGGACCCAAGCATTCGCACAATACTCCCCCTCCAGCAGCGAGGACCAGCAGTTCCCTGCTTCTCTGTTGGTCTTCATCAGAATGATCCGGATAAGACATTTATCCTCTGAGGAAATGATCAGCAAAGCAAACAATGCATTAAGCTGGCTCTCATTAAAGTCTAATTTAGTAATGTCTCCTTTCTATTTGACCATTTCTAATTCAACAATGACATAATACAAAGGGTGAACATAAAGCCCCCAGTAACTTAACATAAGTAACATAAAGACATGAATGGATGAATATCACAACACAGCCAGTCAACAGCAATCGTTAGAGTTATAAGGATAGTTATTAATTCCCTTAATATTTCTGTGAGTGTGTCACTTACCTAGTGTCCATGTGGCCTCATCTGATACAGTTGTTCCAAATAGTTTTCCCTGGCAAAAAAAAATAAAAAAAATAAAAAATGAATAATATCCGTTTTATTCATATCAGCACACCTGGACCTGTTCTTGGAAGAGTTAAAAGACCTGCACATGACCAGAACAGGTCTAGCTGCGTTACAGCACAATACAGTGAAGTTACATACTCTTTACGTACACACAACAGCCCGACTGATTTCATTGTACGGTATCAAAATAGGCGACACTGCTGATTAACTGTGACGTGGACTTTTAGGTCCAACTGTGATAAGTATGACGGAAAGGGGCTACATGAATGGTCTTACAAGGCTGGATTGGGTTTACTGGTTAGTTCAGTCACTGGGTAAAAGAGGGTGAGAGTGGGGTGGAGCTGGAGGATAAACCAGGAATCGCATTATCTTACTTTCTGCAAATAAAGATCACAGCATGCAGGTTATTCTCGGGACCTGGGAGTCACTTTGGTGCCCTACCTTGAATATTTCCTTTCCCTTGACCAACAGCTCGATGTCTCTGGACCCCAGGTGACACTTGACCTCTTTAGCAGTGGTCCCGTGAGGCACGTTGACTTCAATGAAGACCTCATCCATGGTCTGGTACCAGGAGCCCCATGGCGTCTTGCAGGGGACGACACCGCTCCTCTCCTCGAAGTGTACCGACATGCTACGGCTGCACGCCGGCTCACGGGTCGGCTAACCTCCGCTGACCAGCTTCCAGCGTGAAACCGAGCAGGTCGAAGATACGCTGGAGGCTTGCTGTGCCTATTACAGTTACCTATATGTTTTTTTTTAACTTTAAAGGTCTGTTTTTAAGTTGGTGTATTTTACCTCTCCCTGTGGTGTTTTCCCTTCACAAGCTCCAAATTTCTTCTTCTTCTTCTTCTTCTCAGTCTCGGTGTCATTTCCGGTTGTGAAAATCACGGAAGCTGCAGCGCCATCTACTGCCTGATAGGATGAACCAGTAATTAGAAAACCTTGCTCCTATGAGACACACCATAGACTCTTTAGCTAGGATTTTTCTTTCTTTTTAATGTTACTGAAATGTCACGTGTTGTATTTATTTCCTGTTTTTAATGCTCCTATTTTAACTATTATTAGTTAGTTATTTTAACTAAATAAAGCAACTAAATCCGGAGTTTTTCTAAAAATGGAGTGGATTTTCTAATCTGTTAATTAGATTACTCTCCCTGCCTCGTTGTTTCCTGCGTCCATATGCATACCTACTGGTAACTTTAGCGACACATAAGCAGAAATCCTGCTCTGAAGTGGCTCTTTTTTCTTTTTCTTTTTTTTAATTTTATGAACTTGTGAAACCTGATTCAAAACCTAGGATGGCTGTCCCTTCATTAACTTTAGCTGCTTTTATCTGCTGGATGAGGTAAGTCCTGTCTGTGGAGTTAAACGTGGAGCAGAAAGCAGTGATCGTGCGAGTTTAAGGTTTGATTTTCTCTCTGCAGTCTAGGTAATGTATGGGGAAATGAAAAGATATACTCAGACAACATCACTCGCATTCTGGACAGACTTCTAGATGGTTATGACAACAGACTGCGACCCGGTTCTGGAGGTAATTTAAACTTTATGTCCTAATACCTTGCTCCTTCGAAATAAAGACATTATGCAACAGCACTTTTTGTGCTCTTAGGTACATTTTGCTTTTGTTAATTAATGTTGCAGGCGGTGTCACCGAGGTGAAGACAGACATCTTTGTCACCAGCTTTGGACCTGTTTCAGATGTTGAAATGGTAAGATAGTACTTCTGTCAGGAAGTGTGTATGTGCTGACTGTGGGAGATAATAGTGCTTCAGTGACCAGCCTTATGGGCACTCTGCCATGAGACCATCTAATGAGCTTTAATCTGTTTGACCAGCCCTATAACTCCGTTATTGATGGCCTCTAAATCAATATGACAACATGTCAGAGAGCGAGGATGGCTGAGTGGATTGATTAATGATTATCCGGGATGAGTGGCATCCATCACTGCCTCATCGTCTCCCCTCACCTTTCACTCTGTATTGAAATGTCGCCTCGGTCTTGTGCGTGCTGATGAATGGACGAAGATAGAAATTTCATTCTTGAATCTGGGATTGTAGTTGTGGGTTTTTTTTGTATCAAAACAATATTACGTTTGTGCCTCAGGAGTACACCATGGACATGTTCTTCCGCCAGATGTGGGTTGATGAGAGGCTGAAATTCGAGGGCCCCATTGAAATCCTGCGGCTGAATAACCTCATGGTGGACAAAATCTGGACGCCAGACACTTTCTTCAGAAACTCCAAGAAGTCCATTTCCCATAACATGACCACACCCAACAAGCTCTTCCGCATCATGCAGAACGGGACTGTCCTTTACACCATGAGGTGATTTTTCACAGTGAACGTGTAGTTTTGTTCTTTGTTTTTTTTTGTTTGTTGGAGCAGATCATCTTTGCTAAACACAAGACCAAATCAGAACATGTATCAGAGACTGATCCCAGCTCCTGCTTTCAGGCTCACAATCAGTGCAGAGTGTCCAATGAGCCTGATGGATTTCCCTATGGACGGCCACTCCTGTCCTCTGCGGTTTGGAAGCTGTGAGTATTTCAGACCAACGCTAACATCCAGGAATATCCAGATTGATAAATATGACCAAACCTTGAGCATGTTGATGTGATATTTTCTTCCTGTTTTAGATGCATACACCAGCAGTGAAATTATATTTACCTGGAGGAAGGGGCCAATAGCTTCCGTGGACTGTCCCAAAGAGTCAATGAGTCTTCTGCAGTACGATCTTGTCGGACAGACTTTGTCCAGGGAGATATTCAAATCAAACACAGGTAATGCAAAATAAAAAAAACAAACCTATTTTCACAAGCAGCTTATTATGGCCGTAGCCACATATACAAGCATAATTAAAAGATCCTCAAGTGTTTATTAATGTTTGAGTAGAAAGGGGTCAAATGAGTGTCTGCAAGCCCTGCACTAGTGTCCATTACTCCCCGCAGGAGGCTGATATATAAAAGCAAAGACTTCCTTGAGCCACCATCTAAGATGCTTAAGTGGTCAGGCCCTAATGCGTACCTTGCACCTTAATAGAATAGAATAGAATAGAATAGAATAGAATAGAATAGAATAGAATAGAATAGAATAGAATAGGCCTTTATTGTCATTGTACATGTACAACAAAATTCTGGGTGCTCCACATCAACTGTGCCGGAATAAAATATAAATAGTAAACCGCTTAAAAACCTTGTAAAACCCCAGTGGATGCTCAGGCGGGGTGGGGGGTGAGTTTTATGTGTGTGCATTTTCTCTTTTTACCAGGAGAAAGCCTCCCTGCTGTGAATCCAGCACATTCCTCGAATGGAGCAGAAAAGGATGAGGCAGGCTCCAAAATGTAGCGATGATACACATTTAAGAAACACAGAGTGAGACAGAGGACGTCTAAATAAGTGTGTGTGAGCGTGCATGATGCAGCACGTTTTCGGTCTGTGAATGTCTGCATGCATGTGTTCAGACAGAGCAGGGCAGCAAACACATAGTGGCACTGCATGCTCTCCGCCAGCCCCCACCTCACTGGCTCCTTCCCCCCTTCCTCTTTCCTTCCTTCCTTTTTTTGTCCCACTGTCTTCTCTCCTCTCTTCCTATCTCCTCTTTCTTTTGCTCCCTTAGACTTAGCAGCCTGTTCCTGTCCTGGCAGCATCAATAACTGGTTCTCTCAGCTGCTATTCCCTTTTGAAGGGCAAGCAAGGGCATCCGTTCTGTGCGACCACGCTCTGTCCCTCACACTCGCTGTCTTCTCACGTGCTGTTTATCTTGCAGGTCACTACTCTGTGCAGGTGGTCTATTTTCACCTCCAGAGGAAGCTGGGCTACTACCTCATACAGACCTACATCCCTCTTATCATGGTTGTCGTACTGTCACAAGTCTCTTTTTGGATCAACAAAGAGTCTGTTCCTGCACGCACAGTTGCTGGTATGCCCCCTCTTCCCTCATGCCCAGTTTGATCTAATCTCCCTCTGCATGTGTGATTCATGAATACTCTGCTGCCCTTCAGGCATCACCACAGTGCTGACCATGACCACCTTAAGCATCAGTGCCCGCCAGTCTCTACCTAAAGTAGCCTATGCCACGGCAATGGATTGGTTCATTGCTGTGTGTTTTGCCTTTGTGGCGTCAGCTCTCGTCGAATTTGCGGCAGTGAACTACTTCGCCACCTTGCAGGCCCACCGTCTGAAGAAGAAGGCAGCCAGACAGGAGAAGCTTGAGGTCCTGGCCACCGGCAGCGATGATGATGACACAGTTTCGGTAAGCAGTTTTCATATTAAAATGTAGAAAAGCTGTATATAACTTCTTTAAAGGGGAACCCTACTGATCTTTTCACCAGAGGGCCTGATAAATGACTCAAAAATGAGCAAATTTCATTGGGGTGAGAACAGAATGAATCCTCTTTAGCCAGCTCCTCAGCTCTGTGGGATAATGGTTACAAGCGACATTTACTGTTAAGAGCCAGTTTGGCTGGGGTTTACTGTGGGTAATGCAGTCACCAGATAGTGTTAAGAAAGACAAAAGAATCTGAACCACCTATTTCAATGCGTTTTAAAAGTCACTGTCAAGCACTAATGCTTAAATGTTTGGGGTCAATTAGAAATGTCTTGCTTTTAAAAGAAAACTACTTTTTACATTAAATCGATCAGAAATAACAAAAACTGATAAATGGAATTATTAATCATGATTTTTAATGCACATGTGGGTGGCATATCCAGCAATCGTGACACTAATGGCACTTTCATCATCTAATGCAAGTTTATAATGCTGAAAACATTACACTCACACTAATACAAGCGACGACACATTTAGTGAGTGAGTGTGTGAGAATTCAGCCCCTGTGCTTACACTGTAGTTTTAAAAACCCCACATTTTTGTAGAACAGTCATTATTCTTGATGTGAGAAATGAAGGCTATTCATGTGGGACCCTGACATAAAACCTCTGGTGTGTACTACTTCCTACACAGAACAGGATCGTGGTTTCTAACCTGAAAAAAAAGAGAAGTGGAGATCTGAGCAGCCGAGTCTTTAGTCTGAGAAACGAACACCTCACAGGTCCTCAACTGGCAGCTTCATTAAAGTGCCAGATTGTAGTGGTTGGAAAGAGAGTAGTACACTCCTTTGTGTGAATTTTCTTTTGGGCACAATTTCTTGTGTGGTATAATCTTCATTCACTTGGAAAAAGACCAAATTTATTTTTTCAGTTTGATTGTGAGACTCTAATCAACTCCACAGGGGCTCAAGGTCCAGACAGTCCTCAGTGGAGTTATCGTAAATGAGAAAAATTCTTTTTAGTGATAAATCAACCTTTACATTGGATAAACATAAAACAGGTAACATAAAATGTCAACAGAACAAACAGGCTTTTATAGATATTCCAATAAAATCATTAAATCAAGGATTTATAGTTCTAATTCCATCAGTTATTAATTGTTATATTAGAACAATTTGCTTTTCTTTCAAAACCATGGACATTACGGCGTAACCGTAATGCTGAGAGGTAGTGTAAGTCTCACAGTGGTGTAATGGAGCAATTCTAAATATGTAGTTTTGATTAACCTGATCTTTTAAGAGATAATCCATTTTTTCAGCAAAGCAATAAAGCAAAACTGTATACTATATGTTTTAAAGGCTATATCTGGGAATGCACGTATTCATTTTGTTGCTAAGGAGGGATATGTTGCCAAGATGCAGTGAGTTTCCAGTTATGAACATGGAGACTTGTATACCCTATAGGCTACATCTTTATAGCCAGTTTCATGAGTTGACTGGATAAGTGTTGTCTTAAAAAATTTTTTTTATAGGAACACAATGCTCAGTTACATCATCTTTTCCGCAGTGTATTTACAGCGCTAATAATGGCGAATCTTTAGGTATACAGAGCCTCTGAGTCTCTAGTTGATGCAGTGATGTTAGTGACGAGCAGACAGTCAGCAGCTGCAGAAGCAGAAAAAAGAAACCATGTCACACACACGGCTCTTTTTCTATGCATTTCCAAGTAGTCCCCCTGCCTCTTTCGCTCTTCTCACTTAGGGCACACCATGCATTAAAAAGTAATATGGGCTGTTGTGTACTCTCATCTCTGGGCTAGCTATATACTGTCTGCTTTATGCTAATACAGTAAGCCACCCCGGTGTCCTCCTGGGACCTGCCTCACGTGTAGATCTCATGGTTAGATGCTCGCTTTAAAAATAGCTTCAGTGTGAGAACAGAGAGCAGCTCCAGCACTCCTCCCCGTGTGATCTCACAGCCATCATATATGCATCCTCAAAACTTCCTGCTGCTTCCTATAGAAATGTAGAGATGCATGCCATGGCGAGAACGCTCCTGTGGAAACAAACACGGCTTGCAGCCTTGCATACACGACACTAACATGTTAGCATGTGTTCCCATTTATAAATTTGGAGGTTAAAAATCTGCCCCATCTCTCTTTTTTTCTTTTTTTTTTTACATCCACCCCCTCCCTTTCAGTGATTACCACAAAACCAACACTTACCTCATTTTACCTCTTTCCGCTTTTCCACAAAATCTTTCCTGCTACTCCCCCCATCAGTCGGACAGCAGCCCCCGGGAAGGCCTGAAGAGGAGAAACCACTCAGTGAGCCGCAGTGAGCCAGGAGATATTCCCCATCTGCCCATTTTTCTCCAGCAGGGCTCAGCCATTCCCCAAATCCCACAGCTGGCCGGCACCAGCCCTATTGATGCGTATGCCCGCATCCTCTTCCCCCTTTCCTTTGCTCTCTTCAACTTAATTTACTGGTATATCTATCTGGTCAAGGACACAATGGAGAAGCCCAGGTAAACATCCTGTTCTTAATTACACTGGTACATCTATTTTTGTCTATTTGTTATGTCTAATAGGGCAAAGGCAAAGTGTATAGAAGTCCAGACATTTAAAAGGTAAGTAATCATCAATAATTCGTGGAAAAAAACAAGGTGGAAACGAAATGCGTGATGCCAAGCATGAGCTTATTCATCTGTGCTAGAGAGCTCCATTTTGGTCCAGACACCACTAAGCACAAAACTAAGACACATCTGAGTACATCTGCTAAAGGCTGCACTTTTATTTCAGTACATCAGAGAGGAAATGGGCACCACTGGCTTTTGCCCTAACATGATAAATACATTTTCCAGTTCAAAAAAGAGTTTCTCTTCTTTCCTTTTCACGCTGCTTAAAATAACAGGTATAAATAAAAGACATTGATTTAAATTAGACCACAGTCCCCTTCAAGATGGTCTCCTTGAGCAGCCCTGCATCGTTCCTAGCGTTCCTGCTATTTATGGAGCTCAATAATCAAGTTCTAACCTTCATTTTGTGGATAATTACAAGCGACAGGAGTTTTTAAGCAGATGACTCCACAGAGCGCAGCCAGGGCTTTCACAAGGTTGGATCACAATGTCCTGAGAGGTCTGAGGGAGAACATGCGCCGTTGTGCTAACAGAGGATTCAAAATGCAGGGGTTTTAGCCACAGGACACAATCTGCACTCACTCTACCCCAAAATGAAATTTTACTTCAACAGTGCACCTTAACAGACTCACACATGCCAAACGGTTTGGACAGGACATCTGATCTGGGGAGCAATCTAAACATAGCGGGGGACATAAAAGTGGTGCAGCGCTGCACAAGTAGACTGTGGGTTTGCGGTTTTGAATATATTCGTAAAGATTATCCAGACAAGATAACCTTATGAAAAAGACACAACCTTTCAAATGTATTTCTCCTTGTTTACATCTCAATGTAAATGGTTAAATCCTACCTTCTGAGTCATGCTGAAAGCAGTGAAAATGGCTGACATAGAGTTGGAGGGTATCCGGCATTCTGCAGATGAAGTTAAAAACATCTTACGGTAAACAAAAAAAACGTGTACACGCATACTTAGTCCGTGTCTCAAAAAGCCACAATCCTGTCTTGCTAATATAATAGTTTCAGTGGAACCATAACTACCCTCAGTTTTTGTCAAACACTCATCTAGGCAGTAAAGACATCAATAATTTCTAATGCTGAAACAGCCCCGGGAGCTGTAGGCGAAAAAGGAAAAGAAAAAAAAAGGAAAAGGAGAATGATGTTAGGTGGCGTTGCTGCTGCATTGATGCCAGCACTGAGGCTTTTATCATCATCATCATAGATTTACAATACAACAACAGGCTGGACTCTCAGCTAACTTGAGAGGAAAGTAAGCATCACGCTCTGGTTTCTTTTAAGTACGGTTTACCTGAGGGAGGGTGGCTGTGTTAGTGACAACAAACCTAAGTTTACTTTGTGCATCAACCACACGAACAAGCTTCTCTTCTTCACTTTCCCACCTATAAGTGAGCCGCTTATAGAGCGCAAAGCTCCATGTCCAAGAAGGAAAAAGAGAGGTACAGTACAAAAAGACAGAGAGAGGCTGAAGGAGAGATGGTGGGGGAGAGATCTGTTATGTAACACTGGGGAGTGCAAATCTGCTCATCATGCTTCTCATGTTCCTGTCAGAGAATTTTTATGGTTGTTTTGTTTATAACGTTCTGCAGAATAATGAGAGAGACAAGATGGAGAGCATGAGAGCAGCTGCATCACATCTCTCCCCCTTTATATTTTCGCCATGTCTCTCGCCTGCTACTTTTTTCTTTTTCTTTTTTTTTTAAGGAGAGGACAGGGAGCACGGTAACAGTTTTGGCTGTGCAGTATACTGCAGAGAGAGCATCTCTGAATGTGGAAACAGAGAGGCTTCTGTACACTCTGCTCACCCCCCCCTCCACTCTGCTGTATTCTGGTGTTGCAGGGTTATGGAGCTAGACTGAGAAGACCTGGAAAAGGGCATGTGCAGCCTGAGAGACCTTCAGCATCCAGCCGGCTTCACCTCACCCTCCTCTGCCTCAGCGAACGAGCTCTCAGCATTCACTGTGCTCTCATCTGACAGAGGAAATGAATCAGAAATTCATTTATTCTCCCGCTGCACATCTATTCATTTCACAGGCTATGACCACTGCCCACTTGTGTTCTGATCAGTAGCTGAAGAGCCGCCCTTTCACCGGCCTCGGCCACTTTAAAACCCCACCGAGGCACACATGACAACTTCTGAGACCCCCGGACCGAAGCTGACGACACACACACACACACACACACACACACACACACACACACACACACACACACACACACACGGTATGCATGACGCCCACACACACGCACAAACCAAGAAACACATCAAAAAGATGTGGATGATATAATCTATGATGGCTTTAACTGGTGGTGATGCAACAGTGAACCAACACTTTCAGAAGCCTGCCCTCTACAGAAGCACAGCTCCCACTACAACAACATCAAAGGCAATTTAGAGGAGGCTGCATCCCTCCTTGAAGGCTCAAAAATGTACTGAAACCTGAAAAAGAAGAAGAAGAAGAAGACTTGTGGGCTTGTGTTTTCCACCCCACATTTCTGCTTTGGTGCTCCCCTTGCATTTCCAGAAGTACAGCAGGTCCTCTGGAAACACTGCAGGGAGGAGTACGATATATACCCATGTGTGATGGTGGTATTCTTTTCCTATTTTTGTATGTACGATGCATAAAAGATAGTTGTGGAAAGGTAGGCTCGTGTACATGTGATGGATTGATTCTGTTTTTCACCACTTAATATATCCGGTAAGATGAAAACAGAGGGAATAAAGTTGTTCTTAACTTAATCTGACCATTTTAAACTCTGCAGTTTTTTCCATTCTTCGACCTTGTCAGGAAATAGACAAACTCATCTGCCGTGTAATCAGCACGGAGAATAAAAGCAGCCTAAACGAACGCGGTTGTCGGTGTTTTCACTCCTGCCACAAACGCTTGTTTCTTCATTACGCACATTCACTTGTCCCTTTAATATTTTTCTCTGCAATGGAAACTGCTCATCCACCATCATCAGTCTCCACTCTTTGATCTTGGGCTGGCTGCACGCATGCGCCCCTCATTGGCTCCTCTGCACTGTCTGGAGTAAGTTGGATGTGCGCTCTCCTCACTCGCATCCCGAAGGCGCCTCAAAAACTGTTGCGATGGGGAGGATCAGGAAAAACCACTTTGGGATTTTGACTTTTTCTTTACTAGTGACTTTTGTGTGGGCTCAAAGGTAATCTCGTTTTTTGCGTCTGTGTGTCTTGCATGCGATTTTAGCTCTGTGAACGCGTGCCTGGCGCGTGACATTAATGCGCTATTTTTTTAATATGTGGTTCTTTTCTTGCATTACACCACCCTTTTCTCCGCAGCATCAAGGATATCAAAGATCCGAGCAATATGCCTCTGGTAAAAGAAACAGTGGACAGGCTGATGAAAGGATACGACATTCGGTTGAGGCCAGATTTCGGAGGTAACGAGCAAATTGAAAACGGGAATGTCATGTTTTCACGCCCTCCTGACGTGCGATACATGTTTAATGAATCGCAAAATCTGCTTTCATTTACATAATTATCCCTTCACAGTCAAATAGGCCTTTCCGATTAGCCCAAGAGAGATGATGTGCATATATTTCATATGATGATGGGGGGCTTTTAACGTGATCGATACCGCTCATCAATGTTTGATTACGCTGCTAAATAAATGAAATTAACACCATTTAAGCTCATCTGTGTATCAAGCGTGTAGGGTTTTTTTTCTTGATCGGGCTGATGATGCACAAGCCTTCTGTAGGTGCGGGGTTCGGAGAGGAACCTGCACTGGCGTCACGAATTTGTTAAAATTTACATGATGGTGAGAATAATTCATATCCCGTGTTAATGCCTCCTTTTTCACCACCCCCTTCCTTCCTTCACAGGTGCCCCGGTTGCTGTGGGGATGAATATAGACATAGCCAGCATAGACATGGTCTCAGAAGTCAACATGGTAGGTGAATCTTTATTATCATTACCGCCCGCTTCATGTTGCCAAATGTACCTGGCACGGCCGCTATATCCTCTGAAGTGAGCTATACTTATCATGGGGGCAGTATACGTGATGGAGCCAGGTCGTTAATTACATTTAGAGGTGGGGGGGATATAAAAAAAATGTGAAGGCTTCCGTCCCCCCTCCTACTACCCCAAACACATCATCGCCATCCTCTCTTCAGTCTCCGCATTTGCAGTTCTGGTGTGTTGCTGCATTTGAATTCAAAACACACACTCACTGGCGCACTCGGACGCACAGCCCCGGCTGCGCGCACGGAGAGAGCTGCTTCTGTGTGTGTGTGTGTGTGTGTTTGTGTGCGTGTCACTGCTTCACGTTGTCAAGCCTCGGTGCTGTAATTTTGTTGCCTCTCTCTCACACACACGCACAAAACACGCAAAAAAGAAGGAGACCTAGAACACCACCTTTCCTCTAAATGCGCATAATTTCGCTCTTTTTAATTCAACGGCCAATCTCATCATCAACCTCTACACAAGCGATCTCCCCTCTATTTGTCAGATGACGTCAGCAATTTGTTATTAATAAATGTATAATCACACGACGGTGGAAAAGAACCCCCCCACCCCCCGCACCACCATCACACACACACAAAAGAAGGAGGGTGTGTGTGTGTGTGTGTGTGTGTGTGTTTTGGTGGGGGTGCACAAAGATGTAGAACTTCTGGCGACTTTGGAAGATAGGGCAGATGGGGGGGGGGGGGGGGGGGGATTTAAGCAGCCCATGCAAGAGCACCACCTATTGATCCGTGTGACTGACAGACAGACGGACCACTGCAGCACACATGACACTGCCAAGCAGTTTAAGCTACTTCACTGCAAGGCTGTAGGGCATCAAAAATACTGTCTGCCTCCATTGTAAAATTAGATGTTTTGCTCAATGGGAGAGGGGTCGGGGGGGGGGGGGGGGGTTAATGAAAATATTAAGGCCATATTGAAGAAATCCGAGTGTGAGAAAAGATGATTTCTAAAGCAGCCTCTCTGCAGGGCAACATAATAGATGTGTTATATAAGAGCGTGAAAAACAAGTTTGCCACCAGGAATGGAAGGAGGTGTGTTTTCTATCATTAACAGAAGCTTTTTCTTTTTTCTTTTCCTTTTTTCTGAGCTGACGTCTAGTTCATTTTGCTTGTCAGATTTTGATTTGGCAGCCCGTTAAAGCCGCTGTGTCTGACGGTCGTTTGAAAGCGGACAGAGTGGGCTTTCTTTCTTTTTTTTTCAGCAGATAGATACGACAGTGATGTGAGTTTGCTTTGGGTGGGGAAAAGCACTCAATGGTCAGAGCTTCTCCTTTGATGGAAATGATTCATTTTGGTGGAGGATGCTGCCAGAACGGAAGTGCCTTGGGGGTCCGGGGAGATTTGAAATAGAAACCCCTCACCAGCTTCCGCCTCTCCTTGTCTCTCTCCCTCCCTCTCACTCCCTTCCTCTTTCCCTTCTCCATCCTTCCCTCCCACCACATTGACTGGATCCCTGGATGTGACTCTGGACTCAGCAGCCATGTAATCTACCTCTGCCTTGCTCCAAAGGGTTATCTTACTTAAGAACTAGGCATCTATGCAGGCATTCATCTGGAAAAAAACACTGCTTCATACATCCATGTGTGTGTGTGTGTGTCTGTGACAAAACACAAAAATGAGCGCAAACAGTGAATGGCGACTGACGTCATGCAACTCCCCGTGGCTATGAGAGAGCATTCATCTCTCTCATTTCTCAGAAAAGCTCTCCCTGCCAAATCGGCACAAGCGTCCCTCTGACACGACAGACAAATTTAGACAAAAAGAAAGGGAAAAAAAAGTCTAAGTTCTTGTGGACTTGTGCTACGTTGTGAAAAATCCTCCTTGCAACTTACATAACACGCTGGAATTTCCTCCTCCTCCTCCTTCTATCTTCACGTCCGGCTTCTCTTTGGTGCAGTAGAGGATAACAGCAGTTGACAAGATTGATCTCGGAGAAATCAATAATATCACCGTGCGCCATGATCACGAGGATGGAGTTGGTGACCTGTGCTTGGTGCAGGGCTGCTTTGATCTTCCTCATCAGGGGCAGCTTGCTTTTAAGATTAAAGTGCTGAGAGGGAAAACAACAAGGAGAGAGAGAAGCGAGGATGAAACTGGTGATGAAGGCGGCGAGGAGCGGGGTGGGAGGGATGTGAAGGTTACTGTGATCAGTTTCGGTATCTCCTCTAATGATATCTGCACACGTGGTGTGAGCTGAAGTAAAGTTGCTGCAGACCTTTGTGCCAGCACAGAAGATCAGGAGTGTCCTTCCTAAACGCACTGGCGCTTTTTTCCATTTTGACATCTAGTATTAGCACACGTGTGTATTCCTTGTCAGTTATTTTCAGCTTCCCCATTGAAATTATACAACCTTAAAACTTGTATCAAAACCCAAGATTTTTGTGGCAGAGTCACCTAATGAAATGGAAATTTTCTGCATGCTTGTGCATAATTCCCCACACTCTTTTGGAGGTCTGCTGTATTTTAAAGTAATCTATGGGACCTTTGTAGTCCAAGGTTTGGCTACAAACCAAAAGTTTGTTATGACTTTGGTGCAGGGTAGGGGGTTAAAAACAGAGCAAATTAGATGACTGCAAATGTGCATCATGCAGTCTTGTCTAAACAGTGTCATCAGAGATAGCCACTGGAAAAACAGGCATCAAACAATGTCCATGACATTGTTTGATGCCTGTTTTTTTTTCTTCTGCCTGTAATGCCAAGCTGGCAGTTAGAAGAAAATTGATTTTTGGTCATTTGTGCAAGTGATCAAAATTAAAATGAAGAATGCAGAGATGTTAAACTTGTAATAGTTAAGCTGATTTTGAAGGTGCTGTCCACCTTCACCATCTTCAAGATCAAAAAATGTTCTGCAGGCTACCCTCAGAGCAAAGGCTAACTTTCTGAAAGCAAAACTGAAAGTCTAAAGATATATTCAGATGGGAATGATTTCTGAAGAAGCTTTTCTAGGGATAAATCCAACTTCATCCAAGTCATGTCTGTTTCCAAATGAATGCAGTTTGTGGAGGGGAAGGAAAATGGAGGAATCAGCTGTATGCAGGGCCATCTCCAGGATGTTTTCATAAGGGTGGCCATATGGGGGCCACTAAAAGTATTTGGGGTGGCACACCAAAAACATAATTTCCAGTTTTATTATGCTGTTGTCAAGCATAGGTTACCTGAAAAATATGACAACAAAGATACAAAAAAAAGGTAATAATCTGTGTTAATTGATTGACTGATTGACTGATTGGGAGTCCCATGCATCACTTTAATAATTCTCAGTATTAGATCGTGTAAGAGTGTGAACTGTTACCTCTCCAGGGATTGGCACCAGCTTTTCTGCAACCTTATTACATTATTACCAACATAGGACAGGAAGGGGAGGGCAGCAAATTTTGGGGGGTGGCCAATGCCCCCACCCCCAGTGGCACCCCTGGCTGTACGAAGTGATCTTGAAATCAGCTGTTTGTGTGCAGGCCCGCTTTCATGGTGGTGTGCAGCACTGGGTTGCAGACAGCTGCTCGCTCCTCTAATTAACGCTAAAAACGCCTCTGGTGGAGAATGAACTCTGCATTTTGAACGGGGGGTGGCTGATTGAAGCCATTGTGGCATTTTTGTTTTATTTTATTTATTTATTTTTTGCTCTGACATGAAAGCCATGGCGGTTGTGGGAATTGTAGTTTTGCTGCTCCTCTCGCTGTTTCAGTGCCTGTTCACATGTGTTTGTGCCACAGCTGTGAAGTAGTATACATGTATGTATATATATATATCTATTTGCACATTCTTGTGTGGTCTGCAGCACTGGCCTGCTCAGGCTCAAAGGTCAGCCATGTTGTGGGGCCATAAAAATGTGCAGGTCAGTTAGCGCTGTGGTAGCAGCCTCGCCTGCATGACATTACAAATGTGCTATTTTGAGAGGAAAGTGTCCTCCGAGTCCGAGGTGTGACCACACATCTTTGCTGGGTGGGCTGTGCTGACTCACTGGGGTTAGTGCAAAATATGGCACAGATATGATATCATGGCCGAGACCCCCAACCCCAACCCTACTCCACGGTTTATCAATGTCTGTCTGTCTGTCCTCTCCATCACTCATCTCCCTCACTTAGCAGCTGAAGTTTGATTTGCATAATGCTGTTTGTTTTTTCGCTGAAACCACAGATCCAGGAACCCAAACCCTGGTTACGGTGCATTAAAAAGTGTTCTGCACACAGCCGGTGCAGCTGATTAAATACAAGTCGAGTCTGTTGTCTCAGCAATGCATCAGCGCTGCATAATAATGCCTTCAGTATGCAATCCATATGTTGAGCATAGCTGTGCACTGCAAGGCAGGAATGCGGAGGAAGTTAAATGAGTATTTTCACTCCTCTTTTTTTCCCTCTTCTCCTTCCTGGTTGTTAATTACATGTAAAATACCTGAGGTTTGTGGTTGTTAAGAGGCACTGCCTGTACTATAATACTGTTCTCTGAATGTTAATTAGCTGGCTGTGAATTAAAAGATTTAAACAAACCAGCTGTGGTGGCTTCTGGGATGGAGGAATTAGTGGGGCGTGAGTGTAGCTTTTTATTAAGATCTTTATCCCGACTGGTGTGTTTCTTTACGTGAGTAACGGGATCTGGCCGTCAGATAACGGCGGCCGATGACCAGAGGGATGGGAACGGCCGTGCAGCACGTCCCTGTGATGCAGCTTCGCTTGTGTGTCTGTGAATTAGCAACCATTTTGATCTTGTTTGTCCAAACTGATCCTGTTCCATTTTATTTTCAGCTTGTGGAAAATAAGCTTGTGTTATTTTTACTCAGTGTTGCTATGACAACCCAGCCATTTCTTTTTCCTCTTTTTCTTCTTCTTTTTTTATATGGTGGATCCAATGAAGTCAAGGGAAAAAAGGCCTCTTTTTTTTGTTGATGAGACTTTTTTGAGGTTTTTCTATCACTTATATTCCAGGTGAAGGTTGTTTTGACTTTGTTTTAGCATTTTGTTTTTAATTTCTATTTCTCTCCATCCATTTTCTTAACTTCTTATACACCTGGAGTCCAGGTTGTGGCTGGTTCAAAGCCTCTGGACACTCTGAAAACCATCCCATCAACACAGAGACACAGACAGGTGTTCACATCACACCTGGAGTCAGTTTAGGATCAAGCACTTAACCTAGGGAGAGCATGCCTGGTCCAAACCTCCAGATCACCAGAAGCTTCGAACCCACAACCCTCCCTGCTTATCATCTAAGCTGATTAAAAACTGATCGAGCTTCTGCGTGATGAATGGCTTTTAAAAACCCACCTAGTTACCTAAATTTGCACATTTTCATTCAGATATATTCACACCTTTCTACCATTTAAATACAAGAAAGACTTTTTTTCGTGTTGCTGCTTCAATTCTTCTTTCTGCCTTTGCTCTGCTGAGCTTTCCAAAAAAGCTTAAGAGAAGAATCCAGGTTATCCAGAACACTGTCATTAGTAATGCTGAGTGGACGCACACAGTAACAGATTAATATGGTAAGCAGTATAATTACAACAGCGCAAGAACAACACTTAATCCTGCAGCTTTCTTACATGCATGCCGGCTCTTCTGCCTTAATGTTTAGTCCATGGTCACTTAAACTGTTAAACCTAAGGTACTGTAAAGAGGCACACGAGCTTTATGCTACACCTAAAGGTAAAATCTGGCAAAACATACATTGTTAAATATGGAAAAGTATGCATATTTTGAACACTAGGAAGTTAGTGACTTAAATGGAAATGCAAACATTATGCCACGATTTTTTCCAACGGGACTTATATAATAACAGGAAATCGCTGCTTTGCTAATGTACTGAATGTTCTTATTATTAACTTACCCTTGTAGAGTCCCGCAGCATAACGTTGCACAAACTTTAAATTGGTTTTAATCTAATTTCATTGTGGCCAGTGCAAAGGGAAAAAAATCTAAGCTTCCTAAAGTGGGATGTAAGTTATCCAGCTCCATTAAAAGCCTTTAATGTGTTATGATGACTCTGTTAATGATTCTGTCAGGCACTTTCTCCACTGAAACTAAGTAGCTGAAAAATGACCAACTGGAAAGAGAGTCATAAAGGCCATGTTGTCACTTCCCTCAGGATGTGCATGGCTGGCAACTCATTCAGAATGCACTTACAGCCCCCTTGACCCCTAATATTTAATTTGAAGACTGTACTTAACCAGAAACACAGATAGAGAACGACAAATGAATACGCTCAGCTTGACCAGTTGTTCTGGGTATGTGCCTCCGCTTGTAAATGCTGAGACGTCTGCAGACAAGCTCGTTATTCCCCAAATGTCCAGTTGTCTCCTCACACACAGTAGATTTTGTTATTAGCAGATTCTTCCTGCTTTTGCTGGAGCGCCTGACAGCAGGACCAAGCACAGGAGAGCATTAGCAATATGGTGGACTTCTGTCTACTGCTGTAAAGCTGCAGAGAGACGAGGGAAAGATGCACAAACCAAACATCCATGGATCAGTTTTTTTTCTTTTAGTATTATTTTTTATTTAATTTGTATATTTCACCACAGTGAAAATATCTTTAGCAAAAATTATTATTATTATTAGTATTATTAATAATAAAACTAGTCTTTTAATGAAGACACCGAACAAGTAAAAATGTTTTTTTCATAAATATTGTAATGTATTTATTATTGTGTGGATATAAACCACAGAGAGGCTGACTGGTCTGTCGCAGAAAATGTTTGACAAAAAAAGGGAGTGCTGTATAGAAAGCATTATTAACAACAAGTACAAATTTACGGTGGGAATTAGTGCAGGACAGCGACTTAATAAATTATTAATTAGAAATTAATAAAGAACATGAAAGTGACTGTCTGTGGACGTGTCTTTTCACACACTGTGAAATATTATCCCGTTGATTAAGAGTAAATACTGGCAACGGGGTTTCTCGTATTTTAGCGTTAGTTTCCTACTAAGTCTACACTGCAGCAAATCACCGTGGTAACACAACCACACCCAATCACAGTAAACGGCTGTATTTTATTTGTATTATTGAGCAGCGTTCACGGTACCTTATCATTTTTTAAATTTGTTTTGTTTTTACAATTTTCTTAAGTAAAGTTACAGTTTCTTACTCCTTATGTTTATTATGTTATATGTATTATATAAAATCTAGTGAATTTTCACTATAATCAAGGTAGCAGGGTAGTCAGTGCAAAAGTATTTTTTATTTTTATTTTTTTAAGATTATCAAGGGAATTTCACCTTTACCTAAATAAATGTATGATAAATATCATCCTTTACTGTTGATTAGCAATTTCAATAAACCAAACCATTCTCTGGGAAAAAGGAGACTTGGAAAATAATGTCACCTAAAAATGAGTTCAATCTGAAAAGACAAAAACAAGTTTCAGGCACATACCATCACCCTTACCCCTTCCTAAACCTAATGTGACTGCTTTGCACAGACAGAACAGAGGAAGCAGTTTATATGTTTATGAAAAGTGAATGCTTAAAGTCAACTTTTCCCTCAAATCTAAATTTACAAACCCAGCAGTATATTGTGTTAAGCCCATCTATGTGCAGCCCCCCTCTTATGTCGCTTGTGACAGCTGATGTAGTTGTAATGGAGGACTTGTAACAACCATAGTCTGTCAGATTTCTCAGGGAAACACAAATGTACTCCTTGTCACTCTGTCAGGTTCTTAATGGGGGTTTGTTAGCCCAGAAACATATCTGCAGCGAGACACTGTCACTGTGCACCCAGCCTTGATGTTTTTTCAAGTTAGCCGAGCCTCGTTTGTATGCTCTTTGTGTTTATGTATTCGGTGCTGTCGTGCCTTTTCTTTTAAATGTTGGTGCTCTCCACAAGATGTCTCCCTCACTGATGCTTACTGGGCTGTCTGTGTGATGTTAATGGAGTTTCTGAGAAGTGCTTGTGACAAGGAGATTGAAGGTCGCTCTGGAGACCAGTGCTCAAGCATGGGATGCTCCGACTAGCTGCAGCTTTTTTCTGGGTGCGGATTGGAGAAAAGTCAATCAGGATTTTCTCTCCTTACACAGCCCTAGTGACTGAATGCTAATATACAAGATGCAGAAACATATTTGTCAGATTTTCAAAGATAACCTCGTTATTTTTTTAGGCTTTTGAGGGGTTTTTTGCATAAAAATAACATAGTTGTCCTGCTTATTTTACTGCACAGCACCTGCACAGCATGACTCAGCCAGCACTTTGTCTGTTACAAAACTGTTCCCTTGCAGTACTCTGTGTTGCAGATTTGGTTCTCAGGCTGCACTGAGAGAGAGAGAGGTGAGGCAGCTGTACTTTGTGTCTCTCTCTATGCTCAAGTGATGTCCAAGTCAAGGTAAACAGCACCATCTGCAAGGACGTAATTATGCTGCCATTTTACAGCACAGCCAGGAGGCAGCGTGCAGGACCCAGGTGTTCTCTGCGCATATCTATACTGTTAAAACCTCTAACGCACACACACAGAGGCCCTGCAAATATGCAAACTCAACACTTTAAAACGAGGACAGGCATCTTTAAAATCCAGGTTTTAGCATTCACATCGTTTGGTGTCCACTCCTCATCTAATCTGAGAGGTCACAGTCAGAAAAGTACATGTGTAACTGCCTCACTGTCACGCTGTCATGTCAGAAATCTTTATCTTATTAGTAACACCTAAACTTTTCCTACTATGACAGGATAAAATGTCCGCTGTGAATATGTGACTCATTTAGTATCCGAGTACAGGAGACACCTCACAATGATCCAAAATCCGATTTTTATTTGTTGCCTACTATTGAGCGTTTACTGTTTATACGGGGAGTAGCGACAGATTTTGGTAACAGCCTGTTATTTTTATTATTTTTTATTGTTTTATTCTAATCGGTGAATTAAAATAAAGCTGACTTTACTTTAGAATTGTAAAATTTGAAAATTAAAAACAGAAGTCTGGAATCAAAGTTTGAATTTTGTCAGAAAAATGTCAGAATTTTTTGGGTTTTTTTTTTTTCTTTTTTCTTTTTTCAGTGGCCCCTGTCTTCTTTCATGAAAAGTGAACAAACTCTTATGAAAAAAATAAACTGAGCGTTGAAGCCAAACTGGGTTTTCTGAGATTTATTGAAAGAAACTCTGCAGAGGGATCAATACAGTACAGGCAGTCTTTGCATTAGCATCGATGCAGAAAAGGAAATTAGCAGCTCCTTTATGCTCATTGTGTGGATACAAACTGTGTGATCAGCTGTGGAGGGTTTTCTTCTCACTGTCACATAGGCGCCTGCTTGATAACAACGACACAGAAAGCACCTCATGACCTCGAACACAGAAAACAGTCGGTTGTTTTTCCATCATCTCACACTCTTTTTGTAAACACATGTTACAATCACATAAATGAGCTGAAATACACATTTTCCATTGTATCATCTAAAGACAACATGCTATGTTAACAGTCTGATTATTACTTAATTCATTACCTGAACTTACACCTAAACAGTAGCAGTCCTTTGAGTGTGGCAATGCTCCTTGTTTAGAATATAATTACGTGAAACAAGTATGGAGGCTGAAAGTCCAGAAAACTCAGTGTGAACAAGTTAAATTGAATAATCACTATAACTGAAGTTAAATGCATCGTGTCATTTTAAGAAAGGTCATTTCCATTTTCAGTGTAATAATGCTGAAATGGACTGAAACGAATATCACCAGGTAATCACCAGAATTTGCTGGTTATCTTTCTGTTATATCTTCGTGACTCTTAAATCTTTAGGTTTTAGTTACTCGAGTAATTTCAAGTTGAGAGCTGGGACTGCAAACAAGAAAATCAAAAATAGGATAATGGCACTCCCGGTTCACACCAGTGACTCTATATTAAAGATGGACCTGGCAACTGTGACATCACCCTTTGGTTTATGGACTACCGTTTTTGTCGCCATCTTGGCTGTTGGAGGCAGAAGTAAGAATATTTGGACACAAACCTTCCTCACAGCAGTTTATCAGGACCTTTTAATCTAATGATTTGTGTTTCTGGGCACAAATTTGGCATCATTTTGTTTGCCTCAATATAAAATTCCCATCATGAACACAACTTTTCATCGGCCCACTGTCATATGTACTGATTTGATTCCATTTTCACTATGTTAATATTTTCCACAGTCTTCATTCGGAGGGTGGAGGGGTTTGTGGCTGTGGAGCCGATTAATTCACTGTTAACACCAGAGACTCAAATTTGAGCTACAGACTTTTCAGATGTAATTTCTGTCATTTTTAAATATGTTATTGATTAACGCTTAATGTTAATGTATGACATTTGATATATTTGTTTTTGAGAGATCAGAGTGATTTTTTTCTCTAGAACAACATAAATAAATTACACCATAAATTGCACACAAAAAATGCTGGATGCAGCAAAAATTATGCAAACTAAAACTAATGTATGCAAATACACACACACACACACACACACACACACACACACACACACACACACACACACACACACACACACACACACACACACTTCATCTGAGGGGTGTGAGGCAGCCTTCTGTCGAACAAACACCATTCAAGAGGAAAAAGGATTTCCTTGAGCACCGTGTAGATCTGTCCTCAAAAACTAAACAAATGGGAACTGTGGCAGTTGACTGAGTGAAAAGCAGAGCAGACCTACTGTATCACAGTGATTTATATCAAACTTTAATATTTATCTTATTATTTACAAGTAGTGGTGTAAAGTTATTGTGCTTTAACAGTAACCATTCAGGAGTATGAGGCATAGTTATGTTATATTTAGCACTTATTTCAATCACATCCAGAAAAAGTCTACACTTGACCCCACCCTAGACTCTTTAACTTTAGTATATTTATTATATTTAATGAAATCATTACCTTTATACATGTATACTTTTACTTCATAGAACACACACATGTTGGTCAAAAGCTTCAGAAGTCCCAGAGATAACCACATAAAGAATTTAGGGTTAAAACTCACTTCTGTGCACCGATTCTGAAAAACAAGGAATCACACCTACAAGGTGAGCCTGGTATCAAAGGTGAAATGCATAAAAAGGAGACATTTCATATACGATAAATTGTTTTGACCATCCAACTACTCCACATGGAAAACGCACTTCGAAGTTTTCGAATTAGTCAACTGACCCTGACATAAGGTGGAAAACTTCCAGACCTCTCATAATAGAGCAAAATCCATCTCAAAACACTTAAAAACATGTGTTCACGGGTGAATTTCTAAAGGGCTGCTGCCAGTGGTGTATCACTGTTTTTGAACCAATCAGACAAATGTCAATAATTCAGTTTAATTACTGAGAGATATCAGCTAAACAGCTGAATTGAAGTAAAAGTAAGTAAAGTTTACGGGGGTCAGTTTCTGGTTTTTGCAGCCTGTCTAGTAAACAGATCGGCGTATTTGGATATCTGGACCTGCTGATATAGCTAACGTGACTCGAGACACTCTCTCTACTGAGCGACCCAAAAGTTGCTCACAGATGGACAAAAGGCAGGAAGAGGGCCTCAATGGAGATATTCCGGCTGCTTCCTGTGATTCACCGCTCTTCCCTGGGTGAACTCAACTTCACTGATAAGAAACTAAGAGAAAAAAAAGAAGAAGAAGAAAAAAAAAAAGAAACATCCACCAGCTGGTTCAGTCTTTGATCAAAATCACACTCCTCGACAATCAGCACTTCTCATTTAAATCCATCTGGTTAGAGCTGGTGCT
>NW_024582371.1:3205895-3213310 GCF_018398535.1 Haplochromis burtoni
ACACACACAGCACATTACTTACAAATACACACTTACTGACACAAAGAAACCCGACAATTTGTGTTCATGAACCACAGCAGTTCGAGAAAAGTTGCATAGCTAAATTATTAACATCTCTAACGCTTGCTTGGTTAGCAAGGTGCATACACAGACTTGCTATTGCTATTATCCGAGTTATTCTGAGTGTTTTTGAGTTGCAGCTGGGGCTTTAAAAGCAAGGACACTGCCTCAGCAGAATATCTAGTAGTGATCAGATGGGCTGCACTGGTGCAAAGGTGGGCATTTTAACATGGAGGTCTATGGGGGATTGACTCACATTTGAAGTTAGCCTCAAGTGGCCACGTGAGGAACTGCAGTTTGTTGTCTTTATTACTTAGCCTCCTTGTCACATTGTGACTTTATCCACCAAAATGTCTTGAGGTGTTTCTCTCTGCAAGACTGACACCACATTAACAGAAAGTTTCCACAACAATAATTTCTGTAACCATCTTCTCAGACTGGGTTAATATTATGTGTTATTTCTTTTATAATTCTGCTAAAGAGAGGCCTTTTTGTTTTCCTGCGATAAAGACAGGAGTGTATCACAGGATGTGCTGCCTGGGTTTGTGATGTACTCTGAGCCTGCAGGCAGCAGCTAACGATCCCAAAGGTGATAGAGATATCCGATCGACAGGCTGATAATGAGACAGAGAGGGAGCGAGTGTGAGAGGAGGGTTCAGTGGGAACCCTTGTAAAACAGGATAAGGAAGCAGCTGTCCTCGCGTGACTTTTTTTTATTTCTGAAAAAGAAAAAATCAAGATGGCAGAATCTGGTGTATTTTTAGATGGCCTTTTTTACACTAATACTTCGGTCGGGCACGCTGCACACAGTGAATTTAGTGTTCAGTGGCAACTGTGCGGCAGCGTCACGCCAATGTGTTCTGATGGGGCTCTGAAACATAGAAACACGGCGATAAGTGATGATGATGGCTGCTTGGAGTAAAAGCTCAAGGGCCTTGTTTCATGGACCGTATTTTTTAATTTGTTTTCCCACTCGCTGATTGCACTGCAACACACTGTAACCAAGCAGATCCGACTGCAGTGCTGTTTTTCGCTGTGGCTGTGTGTGGGTGTGAGTCTTTTTTTAAGAGTGAGAAGCAGAGAAAAGATACACACGGAGAGGGAGGAGGAGGAGGTACGGTTTTCTACCACATCTCTGAGCATGTGTAAAAACAAACTGTACAGTATAAATACTGATTCTTCCCCCCTCCCCACTAAGGTTAAATCTGGAAAAGTCTCCCCTGAATCTCAGTCGCTGTGATTGTTTATTATGCAAAGTCAGAACATAAAAAAAGAGAGAGAGGGAGGAAGCCCCAGCTGCAGATATCTACCAGGAGTTTGCATTAAAGAGGGTATTGTCTCTGTAAAGCAGAAGGCAGCTTCATTCGCTCAAGTGGAAGCAGATATTTTTAGCATGAGACAATAGTCAGCCAGCTGAGAAAGTTGCCCTCTGGTTATGGTCTAAAAATTAATGGAGGATAGTTGAATATTAACCCCCCAACCCCGGCCACCACGGGCCCCCTAGTGCAGGCTGTGGCCTTTCAGACCACCGACGACCTTTTGGCTGACCTTCTCACTATGCAGAGCCCATGAAAACGTGCCACGGCTCAGACATGAGCGTGACATGACATCTCGGTAGAGCTTTCTGTGCTCCCTGGTTGAGATGGTGATGAAAATAAAACATATATAAAAAAAATGTACAATGAGTTTGACTGTGGCGTTAAATGTAGTTCACCTCTGTTTGGCAGGACTACACCTTGACAATGTACTTCCAGCAAGCGTGGCGGGACAAGCGGCTCTCCTACTCTGAGATTGCTTACAACCTGACTCTGGATAACCGAGTGGCTGACCAGCTGTGGGTCCCTGACACCTATTTCCTCAACGACAAGAAGTCCTTTGTGCATGGCGTCACAGTGAAGAACAGGATGATTCGTCTCCACCCTGATGGAACGGTGCTGTACGGACTCAGGTAAGACTTTTATGTGTCATAGCTGTGTCTTTATGAATTGTTTTTATTGGCAAATGATCTGGTTGGACCACAAAAAAGAAAAAAAAGTAAGAAAATAAGAGAAGATATTTCAGCCTCTCCAAACTCTACTCAGAGCAGTCAAGCTGCACTTTTCATACGCAATGAGGGATTATTACGAGGCCGCCCATGGTGCCGCTTTCTAAGATGATTAACAAGGTTGAAAAGAAGATGCAACATGGAGGCCAAGCGAGGCAGGTGTGTTTGTGTAGCGCTGCTCAACAAGAAGGCATTTTAAAATAAAACCCAGGGTTATATATATATTGAAAAAGGCAGTGTTTTCAAAGAATAACCTAAATCTGATTATTAAAAAAGCTGATATGACACAAAATTAACACCTGTTAAAGTAAGAAAAAGTGCAAATGTGTGTATTTCCTGTTTTTTTCCCCGCTTCTTTATTGATATCAAAGGATTGGTGATTGTGTTTGGGCACAGAAAGGTTACGTTTGACTGTTTAAGTTAGAGTTCCGTGATTTCAATAATCTATACCACTGACTTATTGACTTTCCATGCTAATGTCATTGAATTAATTGCACACAAGCCACAAATCTAAAAAAAAATAACACCCCGGGTCGTAATGAAGTATAGAAGGTGTGTATAGGAGGAACTATATGCACCTGTACTGTAGCCTTTCATATCTCCTGATGATCATCAATAATAAAAAGCTGAACTGACTCTGATTGTGTGCAGCCCATCTACACGATGTCTCTTTGTGGCGCAGGGCTGCGATGCCTCTGAGGATGCTGTCATCCATAATTGATAAAGTCATAATCAATAATGTAGCAGTTCAATACAAACACTGAATCTGTATTTGTACTGACGCTGCGTATTTGACTGCATATGCTAACGCAACCCGTCCATCACTGTGCCGCTGCCTCCTCTGATCTGTCACCGCCTTTTCGCGTGCGTGTGTGTTCATGCATGTGTGTGTGTGTTAAAAGCTGAGGTTATTGTTGCTAATTCAAGATGTTGCAGTCGTTCCCTCTCTTGACTGAGATGCCCTTCTTGCGCAAAGGCTGCTTAAAAAATTTAAGTATCTGCACTGCACCACATTATTCATCGCTACATTTTGTCTCAACAGTCGAGAAATGTAATTCCGAACACTCTGACTCAATTATATAAGCCTAACACATATTTTTTGCATAACAGCCAAAAAGCAATGAAAGCCAGGGGAGTTGTAAGAGTGTTGTGAAATTTTAAGGGGGTGTGCACAGCAGAGACATGTGGTTTTTACCTCGGATGCGTTGTCCTTGTCAGTGCCGGTGCCTGCCGGCTTCTCCGTTATTTGGTTCGTGGGTTTGGTCCAGGTTTTATTTGATGCTAGCGAGTCCAGACACAAGCTGCTGTCAGAGTCAGCCCGGCCAGATGCTTGCGTGCTCTGAGCACACTGACACGTACCTGTAGAGACGGGTCAGCTGGTTGCAACAACACAGCTTTAGTGGGTGTGGAGAAGATGGCTAACTGAGAGTCTATAGGAAAGAGGATGTATGTGAGCACACATCCTGTCAGAGGTCTGGGGATGTGAATTCATTCAAGGCATGTCATCGGGGTAAAGGTCAGCAGTGGTGGAAGAAGTTTTAGTTAAGAGTTAAAGTAAAAAGGAAACAGTAAAGGGGAGAACATTTTAAAATTATGCTGCAGAAAGAGCATAAAATTATATCAGCATGTTATGACAAATTAAAAACGGATGCATTATTATGTAAGAAAGCTTTTACTGTGGATACTAGTCATTTTGACAATAAAATTCACTTTCTTTACACACTGCTGTTTAATTCATACCACTGCATCATATGTCTGAAGCTGACTGACTGTAGCTAAAATATAAAAAAAAGGAAAAGTGGAGTAACTACAGCTGTCAAATACATGTATCTGAGTAAAAAGTAGAGACGAAATGTTTCCAAGTAGTTCCACCATAATTACTGCCCCTGAAAGCCATTTCCTAATTATTTATAAACATGTAAACTGTGAAAGGGACCACTCTCATGAGTAAATCTATATGTAGGACATAAACATTAACTATTGATGTAAAAGTACATTGAAGAATCGGAGGGTAATTAAAATTATTGCAGCTGTGCCTTTGAAATCTTATAATCTTGTTGCTTTTGAAATGGTTGCTTTAGCCATGAGGACCAGGTCTTACAGGTAGTAGCACTCTTCAGTGCAGCTTAGGTTTGTCAAAAAGGCGATGAGTGTGTTGAGTAGGGTCAAGGTCACAATTCCATGTAAAGTGGTTGTGAATGAAGAAATCGCAGGAAATCATAAACCTTTTGCTGTCAGTTGCCGTCTGCATATACAGAAATCCACATGAAAGTGAAAAACCACACTGTTTACCTACTTCCACTCAGTGTCCAGCCAGAATCTCTGAAATTCAGAAATTCCTCCAAAAACAGTAACATAGTTTCTTCAGGACAGTGATTCAACTGCAACATGACAAAGACAACCTTGGCAACCTTGCTCTGACATAATAGAACCAGAATACAACCAGTCGGCAACTAGTCTAAGTCTCCTACTGCAAAGAGATGCATTGCAGATAAGTTGTATCCATTAGCACAGACTGACTCAGATTGATCCCGATGTGTTTATAATCTCTCTGCTTGTATAAATTTTAAATACATTTTTGCAAATCTTAGCTGATTTTTCTGAAAGTGAGTCAGATGACAAGTGTTTGGAGACAGGTTGCCTCCCATCAGGCGACCTGTGCAATCATCTTGCAATCTTAAGTGGTCCCCCAGTGGTTGAGGACTTTGGATACTCATCTACTTGCAAGCCATTGCATTTTTAAAAAACAATTAAATGCAATCATCCAGCAACCACCAATTTTTCCAAGTCAAGTGTATTTTTGTTTTTTTCTATTTTGATTTGCAGCAATGTGACAATCAAAAAGTCATTGACTTCAGTGATTAATATCCACTGGCAGTATGGAGTGGGTGGGTCCCACTTTTCTGTTTTTTTTATTATGTGGATAAACTCTACACAGCACTTCCAGAGGCCTCCAGTGGCACACCTGCCAATTTTGAACTAAACTGCATGAATGGCTGTTAAACATCTCAAACATACAGAGATTTCTTCATTTCCTCATTTATTAGAGCAAGCTTTGCATTATGAAGAATGAAGAAGGTAGGAAACTAAAAGATGTCATTTAGAAATCTATGGGTGCTGACATGTTTATGGAGCGGTGCGGTCAGGATATCTTCACCTCTGCTGTGATATTAAATCACGGGAGTAGATGAAGCCACATGCAGGACACAGCGACTCTCTTATTCAATCTGCACAATATAAACACAGAAAAACTCAACCAAACAACCGTCTGTAAACGTTTAAATACATTTTAAATTTATTCTAAAATCTACCGACTGGTCTGCTGACTCAGCCTCTGGATAGAGCAAACTAATTTTGGCAAGTAATAATTGCCAGCTAATAGTCATCACATGCCATCCTTCTAATGCAAGTAAAGCCTGCTCAAGGTGACTTATCTTATAGTGCTTGAACTACATACAGACTGAAAACCAGAAAGCTTCCTGCCCCTATAATTTTACCCCCTTACTATATGCTGAATCTCTCTTTTTGGAGATTAAGCTAAAATGTTTGACTATAAAATATCAGGTAATATTGCTAAATCCTTAGATAATGAGGGGCAAAAGTAAACATATTACTGATCTTGCAGGAGGAGTATTTGTGCTGAGCTGAAACCAGCTAACACGCTAACTGGCAAACACCAGTAGGTTAAACTGTTTAGTTTGCAGGAGATGTGTGTGTCTGTGTGTGCAGTTTGTGTCTCTGGGTACATGTGCGTGTGAATGAGTGAGTGTTATTTTCAGGGGTGCACACGAAGGAGGAAGAGTGAGGGTGTTGTTTACTCCTTATTCTGTGGATATATAGTGCATCCCAATCCTGCCAAATCCTGGTCTTCAATTACCAGGAGGAGCAGAAAATTACAACAGTGCTCCCAACTGTCACTTTAGAGCTCGGTTTGACTCTCGGGGAGAGGCAGTCTGATCTAATTACCCAGCCCCTGAAAAGGCTCAGCCAATAACACAGATACCGCCCAGGCTGCGAGGAAAAAACACACATATACACACACAACAGGAAAACACAAACTCCACTTAGCTTTTCATTTTATGCAGGAATGGCGGAAAAAATGAAAAAGAAATATAGACACCGAGTGCGTGACTCGTGCTGTATGTCGCTCCACATTGGCATACAGAGAGAGACTGAGCCGAAGAGGGAGAAAGAGACGTGAAGGTCAGACTTCATTCAAAATGGAGAAATTATTAGGATTCTCCCCACTCCCTCTCCACCCTCCCTCCTTTCTCTGTGAATATTGTAACTCCTTTTGTGTTATGAGAGGACACATCCTTGTGCTTTGGAGACTGACGTCGTCTTCTGTCAGGCCGAGGAGCGTTTCTGCTCTGCAGCTAAAATGCACAATGATATCCCGTGCGAATGCTGTCAATGGGATCACTTTTAGAGTTATCTCCTTCTGAAGTTACAGATCAGGCGAGAGGGAGACGTAGAAACCTCTTTATTTTTCCTGCTTTTTGATTGGATGTGCTCTGTGACCTGCCTGAGCAGGAAGAGACAATCCTGCATGTGTTAGCTCAGCTCAACATGGGCTCTCTATCCAAAATGGAGGAAGCTTCTCCATCTTAATTTAACTTCTGAAATGATCTTTCTATTTTTTTCTCCTGATGCCTGCATGCATGATAAAATGTCAGTTTAAGTAAGCCTGCACCAGGTTTGGAACCTGCAAAAATCCTCCTCCCCTCTGTATTTTGGCCTCTTCTTCTCTGATGCTCCCTCGAAATGAGATTCTGTCTGGGAATTCGTGGTGGTTGTGTTATGTCCGTAAACAAGGTCATTTGGAATAAAGGTGCACAGGCCGCCTTAGGGGGGTCCACACACACACATATACAGAGAGAGAGAGCGCCTGGGTTGAACTGTGAGAGGAACATAGACAAAAAAAGAAAAAAACTGCCTTTTTTAGACTCTGTGTCCTATTAGCTCCGACGCAGAGCAAATGTAGCGTGTTTGATTCTGCGTGATCTGCGAGCGCATGGCCTTTCCGCCGGCAGGTTGGGATGAGCGAGAGACGGACCGGCTCTGATGTTGATGAAGAGCAAACAAGCCTGTGCTTCATGACAACTGCTGCTGCTGCTGCTGCAGAGGTCCACAGCAGACTCTCTCTGCAGTGGAGATGACGAAGACGAGGAGGAGGAGGAGGAGATTCAAAGATGGGGAGGGAATCCTGCAGAGAGAAACCCTCGTCCTGCTTCTCCTGCGTGCTCATTATTTGCATTTTTGGGGTAATTGTTAGAGCAGGTTTTGGATGCTCTAGCTCAGCCGGGTGGGG
>NW_024582371.1:3213330-3247540 GCF_018398535.1 Haplochromis burtoni
GCAGAAGCAGTTCTTGATCAGCCGTGCGGCGTCTCAGACGAGAAAGCTGTGAGACTTCTGCTGATGATGTAGGTGGGCTATAAATAGGCTGTTATTTTTACCCCTGCCATTTTGGCCTCATTTCTGCTTTTCCCCTGTGTTTCCTCTGTGCCACCGTGATGATTTAGTGATGGCGATGGCGATGATGGTGAGTGATGAGTGCCCGGCTATGCGAGCACAACATCCTGGGAAGTTGTGGCCATAAAAAAGGGGTAAACTAGGACAGAAATGAGCCTCCTGTTTTAATCCCCCAGTGCACCATGGCCTTGCTAACTG
This sequence comes from Haplochromis burtoni, assembly GCF_018398535.1. Classification (NCBI taxonomy): domain Eukaryota; kingdom Metazoa; phylum Chordata; class Actinopteri; order Cichliformes; family Cichlidae; genus Haplochromis; species Haplochromis burtoni. The sequence continues at coordinate 3,213,646 of NW_024582371.1, forward strand.
GCTCTTACATAAGAGCCCAGAGAGCAAGAAAAAAGGAGGCAGAGACGGAGAGAGCCCGAGTGTGTGAAAGAAGACTGCGAGTCTCTGCAGCTCGAAAAAATGAAATCCCAAACTTGCCAGCTTCGGCCTGAGGGAGCTGAACATCTTATGCAGAATGATTTCAAATAAAGTTTGCTCTTAATTATTAAAGACAAGGCGCTCTTAAAGATGCGTCTGTAGATGTGATGAAGTTAACCGAGAGAAGGCATTGTGATTGTATTTTTTTATTGCCATAGTGTCCCCGCAGCTCCACGGGACCACGTTCTCAATCTCAAAGCAGCAGCGATTTGAAAAATGTGTGAACTAAGAACATTTTTTTGCCCATTTCTATTCATGTTTAAAACATTTACAGGCTTTCAGGAGATGACAATGCACACCAAACAATATACATTTCAGCACTTTGTCATAAATTTTTTTCCCATGGTAGCACTTCCATTATGATTTTATAAATAGTGGAATGACGTAAAGTCTTTGATTTATCAAAATAAGCAAATCCAGACACCACTGCTTGTGTTTTTTAATGGTAAACAACAGATTTTTTTTATTATTTAATATTTGTTGTCCCTGATTTATAAAATTGCATATCCTCCTGAGGCCCAATTTCTGAACAGAGATGTGCAAAGGTGACCCTCATAAGCCCTCAAATAAGGACAGCGGGTTTGTTTTACAGCTTAACGCTGTAAAATGATCATCATGAAGCCTTTTTGTTCATATCACCTCTCTTATAAGGACAGTTTACCTTTCATTTATTTTTGTATTAGTTCAAATTCAGTGATAAGCAGCAAGATTCATTTGTTCCCATACAAACACTGTATTTCACAAAATGGTGAAACTGAAGAAATAAAGAATAAAAGGACATATGAACTAATATATTGATGGAAAGTGCAATTATGAATAAAGACAAATTATGATTGTGCGACACTGAGGGATCCTTGTTGTTGAACTGAATGTCCAATGAATGTAAAGTGTAAATGTAGCATGACTTTTACTGGATGATCTGGCTACTCAGTGGCCTTTTTCATTGCCACGTACGAATGAATGGACCGCTAACACAATAAATCGATGATGTGACCGTAATCAGCTGTGACAAGGAAAACCCGCGGTTATGACAAACACTTCAACCTATACTGGGAATTCTCCCACAGGCTGCTATTATTATTAATGGTCGCGTGACGCCATCATGTTTTATATCAATCAGTGTGTTTGTGTGTGCGTGTGTGTGAGGGGGTTCGTCTTACACGTCTACGCTAGATTTAGCCCCTATAGTTAGATTGTGTGGCTAGTCTCTCTCAGACAGCCTCGGGGGTTTGGTGCGGCCGGGTGCCAGCCCGTCTCAGCTCTGGCCAACTTGTCATCTATAACAGGAAGTGCGTCACCCTGACTGAACCTGTTGGATATGACTGGCCTGTGCTCGACGGCTCTTTTTTTAAGGAGCCCATTGACCAGAGGTTGAACCCTGCTTTTTTTTTTTTTTTTTTTATCTCTTTATGGGATAAAAGTAAAACCAGCATAGTGTCCAAATTCCACACTTTGTTAAGTACAATAATTACTAGCTTTAATAGTTTCCCAATCTTGTCATTAGAATAAAATATGCAGTAAATTTCATAATAAAAGCAGAAAAGAATTTCTCAATAAAAAGACATCATCAGCATCAGCTCACGATTTATGGAGGCTTGAACTGAGGCTGATGTAAAAAGTGTGCTTTAACAAGAAGGAAACCAGACAGAACCAGGCTCCGGGAGCGCGGCCATCTGCCTCGGCCGGTTGGAATGGTTTCTCGGATTTGCCAAACAGCATCTGATTTTGAGTTAATCCTGATCCCCACATTTGATGGCATTTTCCATTTGAACCTATTATTTCCGGAAGAATGGCTTTCATGTCTGGTGCTCTTCAGGTTTGCCAACATCCTGCAGGGATGTTTACATTACTCTGCGCAGTGAAGGTCAAATAAAATGAACCCAGCCTGCTCGTGGCCGCCTCCACCTGTTTCTGCGTTGAATCCTATATTTCTTTATCCCTCTCTGTGTGTGTAGGATCACTACAACCGCAGCCTGCATGATGGACCTGCGCCGCTACCCTCTAGATGAGCAAAACTGCACCCTGGAGATCGAAAGCTGTAAGTACCGTTGTCCCTGACAACCAGCTCTCACACCCACACGAAGACATCGAATTAAAGAGATCCCACGTACGCATGCAGCTCGGAAAACCGTCCTGAAAACAGTCTGCCAGCCCAGTGGCACCGAGGTAGAAAGACAGTTGATAAGACAGGATGTAAAATGCTGAGAAAGGCTGATGAGATATCAAGAGATATGCATCAAGAAGAGGAACATCACTAATGGCTCAGTGACTGATAACATCCAGCCTAATTAATTCAACTGCTACTGCAGTGGCTTCCCAAGGCGAGGAGGAGCCTGATTAGGTCCAGTATTTCAGGAGGGTGCTGATAGTGGATGTTGTGTTCAGCTTTCTCGTGAAGCCGCCTCCATGTTTGTGAAGTACAAAGACTCAGTTTCACGTGGAGTTTGTAATTGTACGTGATCCGGTGCTCTCGAGTCAGGGGAGCGAGGAAAGAGAGGAGGAACGTGAGAGAGAAAGACGAGGTCCTCTGCGTGTATTATCTGGGTCCCCTAGGAGAAGGATTATGGGGCTGGGATGTGGTGTAGGCCCAGTCTTCCCGGGTTTGATCACACTATTGCCAGCAGCGTTAAGCAGCACAAAAACAGCGCGGGTCAGAACCACCCCCCCTCCCCCGCTGCTCCTCTCCCATTATGCTCACCATCTCTCTCCCCATCACCCTCTCTTTCCGTTTCTCATCTCCTTTCTTCGTACGGTCTCATCCTCTTCTTTTTTTTCCCTCCAAGCCTTTTTATCTCTCTCTCCATCACTCATATGCTCTTTTTTTCTCTCCTCCTCTCTCAGGCAGAAATACACACACACACACACACACACACACACACACACACACACACACACACACACACACACACACACACACACACACACACACAGCTCCAGTTTTGATCACCAGGCAGTATCTACTCTCATATGGATTAACTGGCAACGGTTTTAACGTTGGAATCTCTTCATGCCAGAGCATGCTATTTTATTCAGACTAATGAGCCCAGAGAAGTCTCACTCCCCTTGATAAACTCAATGCATTTTTAACAGACACAAGTCTTAAAACCCCAGAAACCCCCGATACATCAGCGACTCACTGCTGCGGCTCAGGCCGCTGGACTCACGTGCTGCACTGAACAAAAAAAAAGAAAGCATTTCTTCCCCTCTAACACCAACTAATACGATCTGTTATGCACATATAAATGCTGACATACAGTATCCATGCACATCTTTGGCTCAGGCACTCTTCATATCAGTCTTGATAGACCAGGTTGAGTGCAGTGATGTAATGCACTAACAGAGACAATGGTCTGGAACGAATGGAGCTACAAACTAACTGAATGTACTGGCCATAAACTGCTCCCTTCATATCGAAAAAAAAACTCCCCTCTACCAAATGACTCAACACCCCGCTGATCCCCCAGCCTGACGTAGCCGATAAGAACTTAACCGAGCTGCACCTCAACAGCAGCATGGTACACTAATTGGGGTAATGCTGTGACGATAACGGTAGAGCTTATTTATCTGCTGGTGTGGAGTTCCAGCATCCACTGCTTTATGCTCTGCAGATGCATTCAGTATTCAGTGCCGTAGTTTGCCCTGGCAAGAAAAGCTTTAATTAAAGAATAAGACTCATTTTAAACAAATATCGGAGAAGTTGGTGCTCCCTCTGCACCAGAGAGCTTCTGTGTTGCACTGATGGACATGCTTCTTCATTACTGTCATCACACACTGTGAGTTTGTTTTGAGTCGATCCCACGTACTTCATCCTGCTGCTGTGAATACTCACCAGAGCACCAAATGTGTTGCAGAACCTTAACAGATGCAGAATTTACTCCTGTTTGAGTAATATTGGCCATGAGCTACAGGACCCAGCTGTTTCGGGGGATTTCTTTTTTTTTCTTTCAAACAAAAACAGCAACAAAAAAAAAGAAGAAGAAAGAAAGAAAATCTGTATTTGTGTGCCATTACCTTAACTGTCAGTGATGCAAGATGTTAAAACCACCCTAGAGACAGAGTTTCTTTCTTCCACAGCAGACACATCGCAGTAGGAAAAGCACAGGTATAAATAATACACCGAATGGTGGCTGTTGAGTTTCCTGACATTGTGCATGCAGGTTCGTGCAGAAGGAAGCCATTGCTGATATTATTAGTAACACCTGAGCTTCTCCAACTATGACAAATCAAAATGTCTGCTGTGAAAAAAAAAGGCCTGTGGGTGAAGCCGGCTGCCCGTCCGACCAATAACAACCGGACGTGACTAACTTCACCTTCAGTGTCAGCGCCATAGCAACAAAGAATTTTGTGTTAATTTTTAAAAATCAAAGCCTCGGACTTTAATTATTCATCACATCTGAATAGGTCACTGCCTCTATTTTGAGCATGCGGCAGTCAAAGTGGAGCTTTGGAGTAGGGAGACGGCCATTCCCTGGGTGAGCACACGACGCCGCTCCGTTGACTGTAGCAGGATAAAGTTCAGACGAGAACATGTTTCTTGGTACATATACATGCTTCACACACAGAGAGTTGAAAATGCTGAGTGTTGATTAATTTTTTATATGCAGATAGGTTCCTTTGTCTCCATTCACGATGTGTGCAGCTATGTAGAAATTAGCTTCCTGCTTTAAAGTGCTGAAAAATAAACACGTTGTCAACCAGATAACTTCTTGCAGTTACACGAATTGTTTCAGGTTGATGGAAACAGGTTATGGAAACAAACCTGCAGTGAACCGGCAGCCACATATTTAGTGAGCGTCCCTCTGTTTCTTGTCCCGGTGACGGAGCTGAGAGACTTCTACTTCCTGCAAGTTCTTGAAATCACCAACAATCACCTCCTTCTTACGCTCATGATTAATTTTGAGTGACAAATGGATAAATGCATGTTTATAGAGATTACGCTTACACAAAGTTTGCCAGCAAATACTCAGAGCACCGCTCAAAGATTTCTGAGGGCTGTAGGTGTTTCTGTAATCTTCCCTGCTGTTTATAACCTTAAAATTTTAAAATGTGACAAGCCCCTAATGCAAAGATGGCCTCTGCAGCAGTGGCTGGCTAAATGGGAGATCTTAAATGTGTGTTAGTTTAATGATCCTCACCCTAACCACAACCATAGAGATTTGTTTCTGCAGTGAGCGCCGCGGGCCTTTTTTCTGGCTTGTGGCTCTTAAAGTCAAATTGCAACACCTCCTTAAATTTTAAACACTTTAAATACTTTAAACCAAAAGTGATTTCATATTTTTAGAGCCCTAAAATGGCACCTTCATTCTATTTTCCAAGAAAGCATAAAATATGTTGTTAAATTTCCTGTTATTTAAAGTTCCTAATCATCTTATGACCCCTCAGATGTAATCAGAGTTGGTGACGGCTGCTGTGGATATTGCCAAGCATTAAGTATAGTTAAGGGCAAAGACAGACAAAACCGCAGACGACTTTTAACATTGCAGCACTTTGCTGTGATATATTATAGAGCATTAATGGATGGTGATAATGTTTCTCTAAGTGTCCTGGCTTTTTTCCCCTGCAGATGGATACACCACAGATGATATTGAGTTTTACTGGCGAGGTGGAGACGGCGCAGTGTCCGGCGTGGACAGGATAGAGCTGCCTCAGTTCTCGATCGTCGACTACAAACTCATCTCCAAGAACGTCGTCTTCTCCACAGGTGCGCAGAAGCTTCACTGGGTTTTGCAGGTTTTAATTAGCATAAGCTGCTGTGTTAACAATTTTTTGGCCTTTTATTTTTAACATAAAATCGACAGTCAGTAGAGAGAGAGTGTATGTGACAGGCTCGCTTGCGTCAAGGAAAATGTACTTGGTGTCACTGAGGAAACTCTATTTCTATCCCACTTCCTCTGCTCCTTTGCCTCCTTCAGGTTCCTACCCCCGCCTGTCCCTCAGCTTTAAACTGAAGAGGAACATTGGTTACTTCATCCTGCAGACATACATGCCTTCCATCCTGATTACCATCCTCTCCTGGGTCTCCTTCTGGATCAACTACGATGCATCGGCTGCCAGAGTGGCCCTGGGTAGGATCGGCTCGCTTCTGCTCAGCGCTGACCCTCAGAAATAACCCAGAGCCAAATGATAGCAGAGCATGAAAAGAGCCATTTAACGTACATTATTATGCTCAGGATTTCTGCATTATTGTGTCTGTGGTGAGCCTGATGTTTTCCCTGTATTTTCTCAGCGTTTACTTTTTTTCCTCATTAGCTCTAAGCACAGTGAGTGATAGCAGTGTGTGATAGGCTGCCTGGCTAAATGTCTGTTGTTCAGAGATGACTATATGCATGAGTCATGCAGAGTGAGAGGCACTGCAGCTCGACCTTGAAGTGTGCTGTCTTTCTCTCATCCTGTCTGTCTTTTGGAGCCTCTCGCTGGCCGGAGATCGCAGCTTATCAGAGCCCGAGCGCAGCTGTATTTGTTTAAATGCACCGTGCACGTTGGAGCTCACGCTCTCACGCCAATGTCAAACTGGCACGTCGGTAGCTTTTGCGTTTTGCGCGTCTCTTTCTTGTCACACACCGTTTGTTTTTTCGGAAGTGGGGACGGCTGGCAGGTCAGAGTCCCAGACGGTGCGTTTAGAGGGTAACGTGATTTAAAGATGTCCCCCCCCCCCTCCCCGCTCTGCTCTCAGCGTCCTAACCAAAAGAGAACAAGTGCAGCCAATGGGGAGACGAGGCTCCGTGCTACAGTGACAGTGCTGGCTGCCGGGTTATTTATAATACGTGTGAATCTGACCAAATGCAGATTGTGCAGGCAGATGACTAATGTATCAAACACAATGTGTACATGTCAGGAAAGCAGGTGAATCGTGCTGTGACTAACAACAGATGTTTACAGTGGCAATGTGGCCCTTTTTTTAAAGCCTACAGTTTGTTCCATCATCATTGGTTGCATGACGGGATGTAAGCTATCGCAGTCTCAGGTGTTTTTTTTAATCCATATGGACTCACATTCTCTCAAATTTGACTGCTTGTGTTCATTAAACACTATACATTGTACAGCATAAGAGCAAATGCACATGTTCCCGAGCACGTATACTTTGGAGATGAGCATCTGAGCTCAGTTAGTTTGATGCTGGGGCAAATTCTAGCGAAGCGAGAAAGACATCTGTGTTCATTCATTATGCACTGCCTCTATAGTAGATCCTCAGTTGTAAGCAGCTTATATAAAATGCAGAGTTATGGCATCAGATGCAGAAAACTGTGCAGTTTGTTGCCTAAAACCAGTGGAATAAAATGGCAGACAGTAGCTATAGTGCACCATAGCCTGCACAGGGAATGACTCACCTATAGACTTGGGCAGAGCAGTGCTTTGGGCCAAACGCTAACATCACCATGTTAAGCTCTGCATGCTAATGTGACCACACTGATGACTAACATCAAATTTAAAGGGTTCATCGTGGTAGTATTAGTATTAAGGTGCTAAATAATCAGGCCTCATCTTATCTTAAAGATCTGATAGTATTGTATCACCCAAATAGAGCACTTTGCTCTCATACTGCTAGTTTACTTGTGGTTTCTAGAGTATTTAAAAGTAGAATGGGAGAAAAGCCGTCAGCTTTCAGGCCCCTCTTCTGTGGAATCAGCTCCCAGTTTGGATTTGTGAGACGGACACTATCACTGCTTTTAAGATTAGGCTTAAAACTTTCCTTTTTTGATAAACATATAGTTCGTGCTGGATCAGGTGACCCTAAATCCTCCCTTAGTTACGCTGCAGTAGGTCTAGGCTGCTTTGGGCTTCCCATGATGCACTTTGTTTCTTGCCTTGCTCACTCATTATGTGTTTATAAACCACTCTGTGTTTTATCATTAGTTAATATTAATCTCTGGCTCTCTTCTACAGTGTGTTTTTTGTCCTGTCTCCCTCCCCCCAACCAGTCGCAGCAGATAGCTGCCCCTCTCTGAGCCTGGTGCTACTGGAGGTTTCTTCCTGTTAAAAGGGAGTTTTTCCTTCCCCCTGTTTCCAAGTGCTTGCTCAAAGGGGGCAGTTTGACTGTTGGGAATTTCTCTGTATTATTGTATGGTCTTTACCTTACAGTATAAAGCACCTCAAGGCAACTCGTAAATAAATAAATAAAATTTGATTTTAAAGCTCTTAAAGCTTTAAATTCTAGACAGAAATCTGGATGAAGCGCAAAAGTGATTATCATTATAACAGTTGAATATTGCGACTAAACTTCACTAACACCTGACACAAAACGTCACATGCGGGGCTTTTGTCTCTGAAACTGTGACTCTGCTGATGTCCAGGGATCACCACGGTGCTGACCATGACCACCATCAACACCCACTTGCGAGAGACGCTCCCCAAGATCCCCTACGTGAAGGCTATTGACATGTACCTGATGGGGTGCTTTGTCTTTGTCTTCCTGGCCCTGCTGGAGTACGCCTTCGTCAACTACATCTTCTTCGGCCAGGGCCCCCAGCGACAGAAGAAGGCAGCCGAGAAAGCAGCCACCGCCAATAACGAGAAGCTGAGACCCGACCCCAACAAGGTACGTGCGCGAGCCGAGCTTCTCCAAAGGTATCCGTGTTGTCAGTTAATGTGCGTGTTTGTTTCTGTGCGAGAAAATTACCTCTTCTCCTTTCAAGGTCAATGTGATGCTGTGATCAATGCTTGATATCCTTTACCAGCACTCTTTACTCCTGCTCTAGCTCTCCATTTCTCACTGGTTTAGCCCTGTGTATCAACTTTATTACTCAGCTAGGATCTGAAAGAGTGAATGCAGAAGCAATGACTGGCTTATACTTTATCTCCATATTTCTGTGTCTCCCAAAGGGCAAGGCGCCTCGGAAAAATCACTGGCTGTGGTGCCAAAGCCTTCTCTTTAAATTTTATTCAGCTGCTAAAGTTAGCAAGAACAACGGCAGCATAAGAAAAAAGAAATCAAACACCCTTTCCTTCTGAGTGTGGCAAGCTACGATTTCCCCATAAGTAACAGTGCTGATTTTGTATGCTTGCAGTGGCTGGTGGGAAATGTAGTTCAGAGAGATGATGCTCTGTATGCCAGAATGAAACAGAGGGAAATTGACGCATATGACTCGATGTGGGATCCCATCTTTGTGGACGATGCCGCATTAGGACTAGGCGAGCAAAGAAATAAGGTACTGGAGGTTTTGAAAGTCAAAACTAACAATGTCATCAATCTGAATCAATCCAGATCAGAGGAAAATGCTGTAGTTTTTTTGTGCATTTCTTTGATTTTTTATAGATTTTTTAAGGCAACCTTGATCATCACTCCCACCATTGTGTTTTTTTCCCTCTCTTGGTTTGCTCTTCATGCATTTTCCTGACAAACATGGCTTAGCAGTTTGATTTCTGCAGGCATTAATTTAATCTTAACTTGGGCTGTACATCTGAATTAATAGGAAATGAGAACAAGAGAAATGAAAACATCAGTAGCTCCTCTTAAGATAATATCATCTAGACCGAAATACTGTATCTCTAAGGTGACTGATTAATCTCTTGAAACTAAGTGAAGCAATTGAAAAGAAAACAAAAGCAAAGAGAAAAAAAAGCATCTCCAGATAAGAGAAAGAAATCATTTGCAGTTTGATGAAAAGCTCCAACTAAGTGGCTTCGCTTTAAACCCCCTAAAAAAAAATCAACAAAATGCATCAGGCTGACATTTACAGCAGGACGGGATTGGATTATTGGGATGTTTTTCCTCAGAAGTCAGGCTATGGATGAAGAAATGTTGATCCGAATTCACTTCCCACAACGTCTTTCCTGACCTGCCCTGAACCTTTTAGCCTCTCCTCCATCTTTGCAAAGTCCTTTACAGTTTCTCTCAACCTTCTCCTGTCACATTTTCCTTTTCCTTTGCTTTTCTCTTTTCTGTTTTTGTTCAGTTTGTCTTGTGAATCGACAGAATTTTAACCACACGCTGGTTGAAATTCTGACATGGCAATGAAGGTTTCTCCATGAGAATTAAGTTTGTGGAGTGCGTTGTGCTTTTCCAGGAGTGTTATCTCATAGTCTTGTGGTTGTATTGTCACTCAGATAATGACGACAGATGATCAATGATTTATTTAGAGCTTTTTTTAAAGTGCTTAAAATCTTTTCTTCACTGTAAGTAACACGATTTTTGACTCATTTGCATTACCCATTCTAGCACCCCATCAGTGTTTTTACACAGTAAACTGCATAATTATCATTACAACTTCAATTATAATTTTGCTAGACGTAGACTGAACGCTCCAAAATTTCCTCCCTGGCAGTAACTTCTCATGGCTGCGCCTGTTTTGTTTTGTTTTGTTTTGTTTGCACCTTCACACAGATGACCCCCGACGACAACATCCTCTTCAGCACCCTGGAGATGAAGAATGAGATGGGCGGCGCCGGGGATCTGTCCCGGGGCCTAGGAGCACCCGGAGACCCCCGCAACACCATGCTGGCCTATGATAGCTCGACGCTGCAGTACCGCAGGGCAGCCATGGCACGCCAGAACTATGGCCACAGCGCCTTGGAGCGCCACGCCCAGAAGAAGTCGCGCCTACGGAGACGGGCTTCCCAGCTCAAGGTGAACATCCCAGACCTGTCTGACGTGAACTCTATTGACAAGTGGTCCAGGATGATCTTCCCCACTGTCTTCTCCTTCTTCAACGTGGTCTACTGGCTTTACTACGTCCATTAAACCGAGCCGGCTCGCGGCAGGCATGTAAAGAAAGAGGGAAGAAGGGGAGGAGGGAAAAAATAAGAGGAGATGAGACAGAGGATGTGTGTGAGAGAGAGAATGTGAGATGAACAGTGCACCGACTTTTTTTAGGTGGTTCGTTTTAGAGAAAATACGGAGATACAAAAGACTTTTAGACGGACTGCAGCAGCACCCAACACTTCAGTCGGCAGTGACTCTTTTAGGATTTGGGAAACACCTTCAAATCGACTGTCAAGCTCTTGAGAAAAGAAGAGAGAGTTTTAAAAAGACAGAAACGGTGCCTGTTCCAGAATTTCAATATATCACTAATATTTGTCATTCGTAGCTTACTCTCTGTGGATCAAATATTTATGCTTGTGTTTGCATATACTTTTAAGGATTTCTTTTGTTTAGTATCTATTTACTTCGTAGCCGAGCTGTCTGCATCCAGGAAAGCTTTATAAATGATTTTAAAGGAGTCATCCTTGGATAGTCTATTTTCCTATAATTATTGTATATCAAAAACATCCTTTAAAAGCATGCTTATGTTTGATTTCATTTGCATCTCACGATGATGATGATGGAGTGCAAAGCATTTTTAGTTGTGCTAGTAGAGGTTGTCCTGTCAGCTAACGTTTGCAGCTTTGGCTTAGCACGACTCACCTGGGTGGATTGTTTTGAGCGGCGCTGGATGGGAACAGGTGGACAGCAGGGGGCGTGCTCTTCTCTGGATGTCTATGTGGGGCTTTCGTGGTGGCAACGCTCAACAGGAAAAGCTTGCTGTGTGCCGAAAGAAGAGTGGACACTGAAGCTTCAGCCAAGTTTCTGTTTTCGCTTTTGCTGATGGAATCGAATCCATTTCACCACGCGTGTTTATTTCTTCTTCTTTTCTTTTTCTCGTTTGTTTTGTTTGACTTAACTTGACTCCCTAAACTTTCCGCCATCACGCAAGGAGCTCGAGAGGCTTGAAACGGCTTCAACGCAACCTAGGCTGCTGTGGGGACTTTGAGCTGAGTTTCATTGCAACCAGACTTGCTGCATAAATATGGCAATCCACAATCCATCATTATCAGTAGAATTGAATGATAGAAGTATGATGCGTTCCATTGTGCTTATAGGTTTCTGTTTTGAAAAAAATGTAGATAAACATAAAGTCATATTTAAAGAAAAAGAGATGATTCATTTTTATAAACCAGTACTCACATTATTGTGTAAATATTACGGATTTATTCTATTTAAATGGGTCTTCGTTGTTGTTTTTGCAGTTGAATTACAGATCAAATGTTCCATTCAGTCGAGAAAATAAAAAGATAACGAAAAAAGAAAAGAGCAATTTAACTGAGGATAAAAAAAAGAAAGAAAAAGAAAACACAATTCACAACTTTGCTGACTCTGTACCTTTTGGGATTTTCTCTCTTTTTTTCTTTTTAATGGACTCTTAAAAGCATCTACTTGCTGAAACTAAAGCACTTCCAGACACCAGTGACTTTTGGGTCAATGTTTTGCTCTCCGGAAACGGCTTAACAAGGACCCCACTATCCAGGCATTGAAGTCAGGCATATTTTGTACAAAGTTTCTGTAAATTCCAATTGTAATATTTCATAATGACTGTAAATATCTTGTGTAATGATTGTCAGCAATTATGAAGATGTATCTAAATTCAATTAAAACTCAATTCAGTCTATCACTTCAACAACAGAGTACATGGGTGGCAGTTTTATGTGTCCTGCATGAATGAGAGCCTGATTACTGACTGTCTGAGCTGCATGGCTGATTGAGTGTCTGCATGAGCGAATGAACAACTGAGCCCAGCACGGGGAATGAGTAGGCATATGAGAGGAGCAAATGTAGGGGGTGAAAAGACAGTCGAGAGTGCTGCAGCTGGGACTATTGGCTGCATAATGGATGGAGTGGAGGAGTTGGAGTGAGAGGCTGTGGCGGTGGTCTAGGCTGGCTGTGATGGGCTTGGCTGGGGTTTGAGCGGGGCTAAGCTTAACCCGGGCCTCGGGGGGGGCATTAACGCAGAGAGCCATAGATATGGAGGCACTCTGCAGACTTGACTGTGGCCCTCTGGCTGAAGCCACGAAGAGAAAGAAAATAAAGGACAAGAAAGAGAACGAGCCATCCATGCAGCCATCCGTGCCACGACCTCTCGCTGCATCCTCCCCCGTCACGCAGCAAAAGCGAGTGCACTCTGCGTGCACTGGCTGACCACTTAAATGGATGCTGGTGAATATTTAATGGTGCAAAACACTGAATATTTATTATTTAAAGCAGGATTTTGTTCTAGTGTGAAACTAATGTCTGGGTTTTAAGCTTAGGAAAGTGAGGAAATAACTGGTGAATATCAAAAAAATCAGGCAAAAAATGCAGATGAAAATGCACAGAAAACCAAATTATCAACCAAAGATTTCTGTCACTAAGCTCTGGAAAATAGAGGACAAAAAAACAGCGAGGCTGAGAGAGCATCATCTTTGAGTGTTTTGTAGTTGCTGTTTGTTTATGAGAAAAAAAGGGGAACTACGTTTTACGTTTGAATAGGACTCTGCATGTGTGAAGCTGCTGGGAGTAAAAAGAAAAACTATCTCAAAAGGCAAATTGGTGTAAAAACTGATGTAATGTGACATGTAACCTTGTTCCTCCATGCATCGCTAAAAAAGCAGCTCTACACGACTGTTGCCCGCTCAGTATAACAGATGTATTATCTCACTACAGAAGACAGATGGTTTGTGCTAAATTGGCCCTCTCTCCCTCTCTTTCTCTTTTTCAAAAAAGGGCATTAGTGTTGTCATGTAAGGGGGGGGGGGGGTGGATGAAAGGCAGATGCTTTCTACTTTGTTGTGTTTCCATGTCACTGGCATAATTAGTAATGCACAGACCTCTGTTCTGTGGAATCTGGTGTGTGCGTGTTGTTGTTCCAAGACCGTGTTTGTTACTATGTGTGTGTGTGTGGATTCACAGCTGCGCCACTGTGAAAGTCGGTGTGCCAGCCAAGCCAAACCCAGCCAGAGCTGACTGGGACGGGTGAGAGGGTGAGTCTGCCGCACTCCCTTAATGCTACACCCAAAGCCACCCCCCTCCTCGCTGTAAACATATTTGATGGAAAAACACGCTGAGCTCCCCGGTGAAGCTGAACCTGATTGTGTCATCAGTTCTGTAACAAAATAAATCACCTGAAAGGTCATGCGTGGCATCCTTACTGTGTGTAAAATACTACATATAGATTTACTGCAGTCACTATAAATATGCCTGAAGTTTAAATTTAAGCACGTTAAACGACTGACCCGGTGCAAATCAGGCCTCCTTAAACAGGTTTGGCAGACTTCTTTGGAAAAGACAACATATGTCAACATGAGGAAGTGGAAAGCATCCTACATGCTTGCCATCTGTGCAAGAGGCTGCTTTTCTCTAGTCCATCAAACATAGACTCGCACACATGCATGTGAGCAGTTCCGCTCACAGACTCCTGCATGATTAACGCCATCAAAGTTCCAGCTCTCGACACGCCCGTCCGGAAAATTCTGCATCTGTCCTCCTAAAGCGGTGACAAGAAGTCACCTGTGAAGCTTCTGTTGCTGACCTCTGACCTTTCTGCAGAGACAGCAGACTATGAGCATTGGAATTTTTGTCTCCCGTGCACCAATAAAGAGCCTTGCTATCCATTGCCAGTTTCATGCAGACTCTTCATATATACTGGCCCAGGGCAGTCTGTTCAGTGTTGTGCTGTCAGTTCAAATCTCCCTATGACCCACTGCACCAATTTTCTGCTCTGTAACTATGACATTGTCAGCTTTTCAGGGCCTTTGACTTGCATATGTGATAGTAGCTTTTTGTTTATGTGTGTTATTTTTTTTAATCAACACCCAAAGTCTGTAATATACCGACAACACACTACACAGACTCACCACACTGAAGTGTAAGATTATTTCAGCTGAAAACATGATATAACTTAAGGAAGGAGATCACTTCCAGCCAGACTGAAATCAGCTGATTCATTGAGACACATCACAACAATTTTTTTGGGTGTAATCACCTGGCTTACTTTCCCCTGACAGCTCAAGCACGAGGAATGCAACACACCTGTCAGTGCAAGGGGGAGGACTCAAGAGAAGAACTAGGTGTGTTGTCATTTGTTTCGGCACAGGCCTCACACACTCACCTAGAATCTCTGGAGGAAAGACGAAGCCTGAGGAGAGTCTATTTAACACAAACCAGCAGTGGATTTCTAGAGGATGGGAAGGAAAAATTGGTGAGAAGAGGAAAAGGAAAAAGGACAGGCAACCATGACGTGGAGGAGCCCGCTGGCCCTGGTGAGGGATGCCCTGCGAGGTCAAAGGGCACGGGAGAACGAACTCCGCAGCTTAGAGTCTAATCTACCTTATGAAGGATTAGAGAAGGGAAAGCAACCTAACCGCTACTTCCCATCAAATGGCATCAAGACCACAAAATACAGCCTCCTCTTCTTCATCCCCATGAACCTTTATGAGCAGTTTCACCGTCTGGCCAACCTCTACTTTGTGGGGCTTGTTATTCTGAACTTTATCCCTGAAGTGAATGCTTTCCAGCCAGAAATAGCCCTTATCCCAATTTGTGTCATCTTGTCTCTGACCGCTATGAAGGACGCCTGGGAGGACTTCAGGAGGTACCAGTCTGACAGGAAGCTTAACAACATGCCGTGCTTCATCTACAGCAGGTAACTGACTAGATGACAGTCATGTCCCAAATATAGAAACAGCTGTGCCGTGCTGTTTATGCACGACGTGCCCCGAATGATCCACATCAGTGCTTGTGATTCCTCTCTTCCCTGCTGTTTGATTGCGTAGATCTGTACAATTGTGTTCTACCTCCTCTGCGCTGCAGCACCCCCGTGGGAATTTTCGACTTAGAAATAGAACATGTGTGGGTGATTATTCCTCCTTTGAAGAGCCTCATAACAATATCTCTCACCGTCACATTGTGCACATTTGATGAAATCCTCGTTCGGGCATTGCGTCAGCAAAGACAGTAATGTTAGACGTTATCTGTTTTTTAGAATTACTGGTGAAAAATGAATAATTCACAAAGGAGGATAAACTCTGTCATTTCCATCCCTGTTGCTGCTGTGATTTTGGAGTACAGTGGGACATGGAGGAAGTGGGGAGGTGGGTATTACGTGAGACTGGAGACACTGCCTCCAATGATGAAGCCTCAACTTCTGGTGGGGTTTATAATTAACCCGCCGCCCGCTGCTGGTTTCCCCAAAGAGACAGCAGAGGTGTTAGGAAGCCTCATCTGGGGGAAAAGCCCATAGTGTGAATCTGTGTGTGTGTGTGTGTGTGGTGACAGGGTCCAGGTGGCCTGAAGGGTGGTCTCCAGACACAACATTTCAAACACTTCAGAGAACACGCCGGTCCATCTGGACACTAGTTGCCTCTGCTTCACACACAGAGCAGTTGTGCGCTGCTGTGCAGGTTCCTGTGGGTCTCTCACGGCTCACTGGGAGGGGATACTAAAGCTTCGTTTTGGGATCGTAAAGCTTAGAGCAAAATCATTTGGTTGGGATTTCTTCGAAGCATACAAATATTTCCTAAAGAAGCTCAGGGATGGAATTTTAGACCTCCACACACATCCTTCCTTTCTTCTTGGGAAGCCATTTTTACAGGCACGATGACAGAAGCCTTTCCACCATCTTTACCTGAAAAGACCCACGTGGAGGTGCAGACTGATGACAGAGATCAGACTTTAATCAATCGGGCCATCTCTTAAGCACGTAGTTTTTCCCCCCATTATCTCGACATAATTTTGTTTTCAAAGCAGTGTGAAGTGTTTGAGCAGAACGTGCTTATCTTCTGGCTCATTCTACCCATCTTGTCTCAAACACTTGTCAGTCCACCTGCGTGGAAACATGCCGAGCATGAAGCATGCCGGCTGTTTGTCACAGCGTTTGAATGCCACGTCGCCCTCTCCTCTTGTTAAGTATGTCTCACCGCATAGCATTACAACCAGTCACCACACCTCGCAGGCTGTTCCCATATCTGCTGTTTAAATCAGCTAAACAAATCTGGCTGATATTATATCATCACTGCTTTCAAGTATCCCTTGATCGCCAAAGAAGTAGGCAAACTAATAAAGGAGAATCAATAATGTATTTTTTTGTAGTTCTCTAGAAAAGAAACAAATGTGGCTGAGAGCAGTTGAATTTAATAATTGTGAGTCTTGAGGCTGTCTCCATTAAACAGCTCACCGACCCAACAACTTCCTTCTAACACTCGCCAAGTAACATGTTCAAGTATTTTTTCAACTGTTATTTGTGGCACACAATGACTACTGCGTAATTTTAGGCGCAAATGTTTAATCTTTGAATAAAGTCAGGTTTTAGGGAAACAGGTTTCCCCTGTTTCCAGTCTTTTGTTCTAAGCTAACTGCCTCGTGGCTGTTAACATTAACAGCTCGTCAGCTGTGTGAGTCTTCTTATATAAATCCAAGTAAGAAAGCATATGTCATAAAACGTGTCAGAATGATTGATAAAATAAATCCGAGGAATGATGTCAAAGGCTAGAGCACACACTTAACACCTCCCACACCTGGAATTCAACTGCCTCATGTATAAAAAACAAAAACTAGCGTAACAACTGTAAAGCCTTCTGGACATGAAAAGGATTGTGCGTGCATCTCGTGAGATTAATAAGCACAAGAAACTAAAAATATATAAGTCTGCGGTCCTGGCTTTGTTTGGTGTGAGGCGTGGTGTTCAGCAGTAGCCAACCGATCAGGTCCTGCATGCAGAGCAGCATACCTGCATCTCTCACCCTCATGGCTAAGCCTCACTACCTGGGAAGAGCCTCATCTGTTAATGTTCAACGTGCAGTACTTCGTTGACAAACACCATCTCTACAATTTTCTTTCTGAAACACATATCACATTTTGTCCCCCCCCCCGAAAAAAGAAACCTGATATCATTTTCTCTGCTCCTGCTGTTTACGCTCTAACTTCAACCACTTCATAACACAGCACACGTGTGATTCCCCAAAACCTACCTTGGAATTTTTAAAAAGAATTCGAGGCTAGACTCTCAACTGATGTTTAATAAGGATTTTTTTTTTTACTGTGAAGTTAAAAAGGTAAAATAATTCATTAATTTAATTTAATTTAATAATATAAAAGCTGTTGTATTTAACTAATACCAAAAGCAAACTGTTTACTTCGTCCTTACGCCGGGCCTTGAGTCCACAACACCTTTCAGATCTAAAGTGTTTTAGTGTTGTCACTTTTGAATGAAAGGGCACTCCAGAGGACCACGTATGAAGGAGAGCATAGATTTTGGACTGTATTTCATTTTTACCTCCACCATTGCCATTTATACTACACCAAAGTAAGTAATTGGTAGTTAATGGATTATTATTGTGCAGAAAAACTGAGATGGACTGTTGAAATGGCACTTTTCTTATATTATAATGCTTTAAATGTGTGTAAACATCTTTAGACTGACTGAAAGGGGGCTTTCGTAAGTTTAGCTCACTTTAGATCAAAGTGGACCACACGAGGCCCACATTGTAAAATGAGTTTGACTTCCCTTCTTTGTGTTATAGCCTGCAACCCTAATAATACTGTGCCACTTAAGAAGTGCAATAATTTATTTCTTCTTTCTTTTGAGACCTCCAGTTGTTCTGTTGTATCTATTGGTAAGTATTTTAGCTGCTTAGTCTGGGCAATCATAAATTGCAGACATCATCAAAAGTGTTATCATTTGCATACATTTATATATATATATATAAAAAAAAAGATGGCTATGTCTTTAATGAATGAGACAAAAACCTCAGCATAAATTAGTATAAAAGTTTTTAAAAAGAAAAAAGAATTAAGATAAAAATGCAATGATCGCTGGCACCTGACATCTCTGCAGGAAAGAGAAGCAGTTTGTGGAGAGACACTGGAAAGATGTGCGAGTGGGAGATTTTGTGAAGGTGGTTTGCAATGAGATCATTCCTGCAGACCTCCTCCTGCTTTACACATCAGACCCCAACGGTGTGTGTCACATAGAGACAGCCAACCTGGATGGAGAGACCAACCTGAAGCAGAGGACAGCTGTGTCTGGAGTCTGCAACACGGTGAGAGTTAAATCTGCCTCCCGGTTTTTGTTTTCTCTTTCCTTCTTTCTCTGCATGACTGAAATTGAATACACTCTGAAAACAGTCGTGCCATGTCCGGATGTTACTTAAAGTGCAAATCATTACAACTTGTCAAAGTAAGTGAAGACATACCTACTGGATTACATAGCTTTAACACATGTATTTGGAGAGGGATTGCCATTCCCGGGTGCAGGAGACATCTTGAAGTACAGGTTAAGCTGCATTTAAAAAGTTTCCATTTGTAATGATTTTCCCGTGTCTCTTCTCTCTTTCCTTTTCCCAGCATCCAGAATTTGAGCCTGAAAGCTTCAATGGGATCTTGGTGTGTGAAAAACCCAACAACAACCTGAATCATTTCAAGGGTTACGTGTGGGTATCAAATACACAGACAACATGAACCCCTCCCTGCACCCCCAGTTTCTATTAGCCTTTCAAAGCAGCCAAGCAAAACTAATTCCAACCGCCTTGCTGGACTTTCTGATTCAACCAGAGGCATTATTGGGGCTGTAATAGACTAGAATCGATTTTCTCAGGCACCACGGCTCTTACAGGTGGTCTGCCTATGCTGGCCAGCTATAGACATAAAGCAGGAGAATTGCTAATGGGGAATATATAAGCAGTAATGAATATCTAACGAGATCTGACAGTAAAAAGGAGGCTTCTCACTTTCTCCTGCTGCAGAGAGAAACCCGATAAGCAGAAGGTGGGAGCTGGAATTGAAAGTCTGCTGCTGCGAGGCTGCACAGTGAGAAACACGGACCATGCTGTTGGCTTTGTGGTATATGCAGGTATATTTTCCATTTTCTCGGCTGGTTCGCTGTTTTAACCTTGAGCTTTTAATGTTTGTTCCCACCACGATTCTTGAAATACTGAGATCACAAGAAGATGCTTTTCACAATCTACAAGCGTAACTCTACAAAATTACTATTTAAAAATGTCACATTTTCTTTACATTTATTCATTAAGTTTCCCTTTATTATTCTTTACTGTCAGAAAAGTAATTATTGTGCAGTGTAATGAAGCCAGCTGCTCTGTGAGACTTACATAATCATAATTGTAATCACAGACTGTATAAAAAGGACAGAAGTAGCCATTGTGCCTTCACCCACAGTTTACTTATAGTATGCATCTATATCAACTGGTCAGTGCATTCACCTAACAGCTTGGGGTTTTGGAGTCAGAAGTGACCAGATTTAGACCAGAGGGTGGATTGCTAAAGCACAAAAAGAAAAAAAAAAACACAGGAAAAAACAAGGTATAGGAACTAGAAACCTGGACGTCTTAAGGGGTGTGCAAACAGGCGAAGTGGGTGGGTCCTGACTGAAGCAACTAGACTACCACCAAGAGTGACGTGTGCTGACTAGTTATACACAGAGGGCTGGTAGGGGAAGTTGAGACAGGTGGGTAAAGGAAAGTTAAAAACGAAACTAGTTAACATAATAAAACAGGAAATAAACAACAACCACAAATGAAACCAGCAGATGCTAAAGGGAGGAGCAGATGGTGAAATGATGAGGGAGCTAAACACAAATAACAAACTCAAAATAGGACTGAGTGAAAAACAAACAAGGGTTCAGAACCAACCCTAGAACAGCCGATCATCTTCACCAGTATTCACACTTCATATACACTAGGCCAAATAGTGGTATGTAAATGAAATGAAAACAGAAACTCTACTTAACAAGAATCAAGAACAACAATGACTTCAAAATTCTGGGACCAAAGCCTGAGACCGTGACAGCACTGGTAAAAAGCAAAAACACAGATGCTGGCTTGTTTTTTCACATATCGAGGTCCAGGTCATGGGAGCAGCAGTCTAAACAGAGACATCTAGACCTTGCTCTCTCCACCAGATCTTCTGGAGGGACAACGAGGCATTGACAAGCCAGCTAAGAAATAGAACTCATCCAGACTGTCTTGCCTACATTTTGATCCCTGTAGGCCAAAACACTTCACCTAGGTGGAGCTAGGAGCCATCATAGTTGGATGCTAAACCACCTCATCTGGCTCCTTTAACTGTGGAGGAATTTACAGTCCACTCTGAGTCCCTCTTAAATTACTATGCTCCTCACACTGTCTGTATGAGAGAGCCCTGTTGCCACTTGTATCAGCGACATTATTCTTTCTGTTGCTGCTTGTAGCCTCATGACCACAGATGAAGATGGGAACATAGATGTACTGGTACATCAGTCTTCATTGTGACAAACTGGTGTACCATCGCTCAAGGAACTACAAGTATCAGCACTTCCACCATGGCTTCAATTTTTAGCCCCATATGCTAATGTTAGCATGCTAAAAAAAAACAAAAACAAAAAACAAAGCTAGCATGATGACGTTTGCCACCATGTTTAGTGTTTGTTTAACATTTTAGCATTTATGAATTCAGAGTCTTGGACTCAAGAGATCGAACAGATGAAAATGATGTTCATTTTGCATAAATGTAATAGTAGTAAATGTAGTATTTTATTACAATATTTAAGATTTTTTGCTTTTTTTAGTGAGCACAACCTAATGTGATGCTGTGACAGTGGCACAATGACAGTAAAGTCTCTTATGTATTATGCATGTCTTAACGTGTGATATCGATTTTCACTCACCATGTGGGGTGTGGAATCAACACCTTCTCCTCCTTCCTTTAAGGCCGTGAAACCAAGTCCATGCTCAACAACAGCGGGCCAAGATACAAGCGCAGCAAACTTGAGCGGAGGCTGAACATAGACGTCCTCTTCTGCGTCATTCTCCTCTTCACCATGTGTCTTATCGGAGCACTAGGTCAGTAATGAATTACATCTCTTAGCCGTAAAATTGCTACACAAAATGATTCATGTTTGATGGCTTTACATTTATGAGGGGACATTAACTTCCAATAAAAAAATGGGCACAAGCCCAAGCTCATATCAAGACAGAAGACAGAGGACGGTATGCTGCTAATAATAGCTTTCCTCCGTGCACTGCAGTCAGTGATTAATCCTGCTGTCCTCCTGTATGCAGGTCACTACTTATGGCTTAATGCTATGCCTGTTGTCCCCCCTTACCTGGTACCCCCCACCAGCGGTCAGCTGGACAGGCCTAGTCTTACTAGTTTCTACATGTTCTTCACCATGATCATCCTGCTGCAGGTACTGCTCTCTCTGACGGTTTGGAGGGTGTTGTTATTCATTTTGAAGTCATTAAACTAATCTTCTCTCCTCTTGTCTCATTTACTGTCCTCCTGTTTACTCTCTGGGTTACCTTTCACCTTTTTTCTATTTACTCCTCTCCTCTAAAGATCCTGATTCCCATCTCTCTCTACGTATCCATCGAGTTGGTCAAGATTGGCCAGATTTTCTTCATCACTAATGATATTGATTTGTACGACGAGGAGACTGACAGCCGCATACAGTGTAAGGCTCTGAACATCACAGAGGACCTGGGGCAGATTGAATACATCTTCTCAGACAAAACAGGCACCCTGACTGAGAACAAGATGGTGTTTCGGAGATGCTCCATCATGGGAACCGAGTACCCACACAAAGAGAACGGTAAACATCTTCACTGAGTTATTTTAACCTAAAGCTGATGCAGTTTAGCTAACCTCACGATTATGACCTGTTTTGTAACGTTGTTACAAATGGTGTTTTCATATGCAGATTTCTCCAAATGAAAATTTGGATGTCTGATTAAATCAGACAGAAAACTAGGATAAAAGAATCAGAAGGTTATCACTAGTTTAACAGAAATATTAAGAGAGCTCTCTTAATTATTAATAATCTTGTTACCTTGCTGAAAAGAGTCTTACTTACTGAAAGAGTCCTTCCACTCAGCTCTCTAATCTCGGATTTTAAACAGTCCCTCAGCACTGTTAGTGTATTAATGCATGTGTCAACATGTTTTTGGGGGGTGATTTGCAGCCATCCGCCTGGCTGTCCTGGATGAGCCCGAGGCAGAAGAGGAGGTCATCTTCAACCAGCATGCACAGCCTCTACCGACTCGTTGGTCCTTGGATAGTGAGGAAGCCAACGCTGAAGACACACATGGCCATGGCAGCCGACGCAGAAGCAAAGTCACAGGAAATGCCCAAAGTGATGTGGCCTTCAGCAGCCCACTGGTACGATGATGTTTATTTTTCTTTTTTCTCTCTGTCTGGATACCTGCTTTCCTCCAAATCTGTTGTTCAGTTATTGTGGAATCCACAACTTCGGTTTTAAACGAGGAAGTCCGCCCTCAGCCTTATTTCACATCTGAATTCTTATTTCAACCTAATTTCAAACTCTTACTTTTTTACCCAAATGTGACCCAACCTTCTGTCAGAAGGTCCCAGTCCCTGCTGCAGATGGCCGAGCTGCTAGGTGTCAGTGATGAGCACATCCATTTTGGCTCAAAGCTGCCCCTGTGTCTGTGACAGGACATATGGTCATGCTGAGCATCATTTGGCACAGGCCGGTGATGTCACATAAACTGTAAATGTGCACTATAGATTAGTCACCGTCGTCTTGATTTACAGTACAGTGACTCTGCGCCTATTTTTATCTGCGGGGCAGAGAGCGGAGGCCTGGGCATACAGGCGGAGACAGAAAAAGTCTTATGTTTATGCCAGCAATGTAGTACACAGCCCATCTTTAGCACTCCTCATGCTGCGTCTCAAACAGAGCTGAATGCTCGTATGAACGTACACTTCCTCCCTTCCTTCTGTCCTTCTCTCCTCGCAGCTCTTCCTTAAACATGGACCAAAAAAACCCACAATGAAAACAGAGAAACGTTATCCAATCTCCTCAAGTCAAAGCTGGAAAAGTGTAACGTAAGCAATAAATCTACTAATAAAAGTGTTTCATTAACAAAATCATTAACTTGCTCTCCGACAGGAAACTGAGGTGGTCCCAGACGGGAAGCTGTTTCAGAAGATTAGCAGGACATCAAGCGGCAGCCTCAGCCACAGCCAGAAGACAGATGCTTACCTGGATTTTTTTCTGGCCCTAGCCATTTGCAACACAGTGGTGGTTTCCATGGCAACAACAAAGAGAAGGAGGGTGAGTGCTCAGTTTGCTGCGACAGTGGATGGGAAGTAGAGATGGAGGGCACATCCGGTGGAGAAATGATAGATTAAAGATGTGCCCTCTTTAAACTTCCAGTGTCCTATAACTATAAACTTTAAATAGAACAAAAAAAAAAAAGAAAAAAAAACATTCTTCACTAAATTGACATGGAGCAAGTGGAGATTTGCAAACAGGGCAAGCTTCATTAAGTTGAACATTTGCTGCTCTGAACTGTGCAGTTCTGAAGTCTGGCAGATGGATGATGGATGTAATCTGTGTGTTTCCCCCCCTGAGTTCACAATCAAAGGTTAATGCACAAACAGAAACTGAGTGGAAGAAGAATTGTTACTGGGACGTTTTGCCATATGTGTAATGTGAGAAGAGGTCTTCCTAAAGCTATTTAATGAATTTCTTGATTCTTTTTTTTTCTCAGGTGAGTGTGTCTCCACAAGCCAAGCACACAAATACTCCACTGGAAACTTTATCCAGCCTGATGAGAAATGCTGGCGGCATTTTTAAATTCTGCAAGCGCAATCCCAAGAGACACCGTACCTTCACAGAGGACTCAGAGGAAAATTTTCAACCCTCTGGACAAACAGAGGGGGTCGACACCACCGGGCTCCAGCCGTGTTCGCCTCATCCTCCATCCCTGAGCGACGAGCCCGCGCTGACCTCAGATAATCTGAGATATGAGGCGGAGAGTCCAGATGAGGCTGCCTTGGTCTATGCTGCCAAAGCATATGGCTTCACTCTGCTGTCTCGCACCCCTGACAGCGTTTCAGTGAGACTACCATCTGGGGAGGTGCTGGATTTTGAGGTGCTGGACACCTTGACCTTTGACTCCAACAGGAAGAGAATGTCTGTGTTGGTGCGACACCCAATCACCAAAGAGTATGTGCTGTACACTAAAGGCGCAGATTTTGCAATCATGGAATTACTTGGTACACCCTATGCAGGTAAGTTGAGATAAGAGTACATTAAGTACTTATAGTATGCATCTATATTAACTGGTCAGGGCATTTCTAATTAATTTGTAATATTTCCAGAGCACTTCAGTGGCAATAAGAAAAATATAGCAACTGTTACTCAGCGTCATCTCGACTGCTATGCTAAAGAGGGGCTCCGCACACTGTGCATCGCAAAGAAGGTGCAAAATCATACATTATCCTATTTACCAGCATGATTTGCTTATTTAAGTGAAGCTATGTTTCATTTTTTTTCTGCATGTGTTTCAGGTTGTGAGTGAAGCAGTGTATAAACGCTGGTCAGTGGACAGAAAGAACGCTATGGCTGCTATAGAGAATAGAGAGAGGCTCGTCATGGACACTGCTGTGCAGCTAGAGAAAAATCTCACCCTGCTAGGTGACACATCCACCAATCGTGCATTGGTTGCTGTATACTGTATATCTTTGTGATAATATTTGTGTGCGAATGGTGCCTTTATTTGAAATATGTCCACCTGCAGGAGCTACAGGCATTGAAGACCGTCTGCAGGAGAACGTTCCAGACACCATCCAGGCACTGCGCGAGGCAGGGATCAAGGTGTGGGTGCTGACAGGTGACAAGCCAGAGACAGCTGTCAACATTGGATATGCTTGTGGGCTCCTTGAAGACGAAGACCTGGTGATAAATATGGGCTGCAAAGACAAGGTGAGGAGGCCTCACATTTAAGGGTTGCTGACTGAGGTGTTTTTCATTATGGCATGTGTTGAAAATGGAGCATTAATTTATTTTTCAGGAAATCAAAGTAATGTACTTAGGTTGTGCAACCTACAACACTCATGTGCATGGTAAATATGTAGATAGTACAGATTCGGCAAACAAGGGAAAGTTCCCAGGATGAGACACAAATCCCCTTTGGGTTGTGTCAGAAATGACATCTGACTTGGAAAAAAAAATTTTGCCCCTTGTTTTGGGGCCCCCTTGCATCAAGGCACCAGTCAAAAGTAGTTTTATCCTAGGGGGCCAGTGTACTCCTAGTACCTGTCCCAAGTCTGGATAAATGTGGAGGGTTGTGTCAGAAAGGGCATTCAAGATGTTACACTAAGCTAACTGACTAACGGTGGCATCTTCCTATTTACAGTGCAGATTGTGGTGTCGAATCATGGAATCTAACTTTTAACAAAAAATAATAATTTTAAATAAAAGGTTAAAATAAAATCTTCTTAATGTCTATCTTCTGGTGATTTAAATAAGTACACAATCTGATAAATTAGAGGTGTTGATTTAGTCAGAATAAGGAAATCTGACCAAAAAGTTGGTGGAATTTTATACAAGAATTTCTACACCAGTCAAATCAGAAATTTACCTTCACTTTCAGTGTTCCTGATGCAAGAGGAGAGGTGTTTCCAGTTTTCAAGGCAAAAAGTGCCACTGTTTGAGTGTTAAAACTACCACTAATTAAATAAAACAGAAATTAAAGGGAAATTTACAGGAGACTCAGAAAAAAACCTGAGAAACATTCCCGGGTGCCTAGTTTTCTGTCTGGAGATTTGCAGGTGTATGTAACAGAGCAGCGATGACCCTCTGCATGAAAGAAGAAATCATCAAAGCAAATTGTTATGTTAAGAATCTACTGGAGCAGATTTTTTTTTAAAATAACAGCATTTCTGTGCTCTTGCAGTTTGATATTGCTTTATAAAAAAAAAATATTGAAGTTAAATGGCATAGCTGACCAAAGAGCACGAAGCAGAAGACCATTAAACTGTTTGCATGGTTACATTTAATTGTATCACATATGTCTGAAGAGGAAAATATTATAGTGCGCATATTGATTTCATTAAAACAAAATTTTTACAAACTTTTTGTAAAAGATGTGGAATTAGTTTAAATCCTGAACCCTTTTAGTTCACACCATTAGTAAATAATAAATACTCTAACAGGGTTCAAAGGAAAGAGGACCATTTCCTCCATTATTTTAATTCATCAAAAACTAAAAACATTGTGAAGACCGGAAGCATTAGTAGCTAACAGATATGAAAAAAGTCTATTAAACATTGGCCTTTTAAAGCAGATTAGGGACATGTGTAATTTATATTTCGCAGAATCACATACAGCTTGTTTCAGGGGACAACACTGATTTTCTTTGATGGTCTTTCAAGGAAAGTTGTGTGTTTTCCCAGCAGTAACTTCAGGGTAGGTTTCTCCTCCTGTGAGCTTGTATCCTTCCAATTTAAATGACTGAACCTTTGTGACCACTTTTACATTTTAACTAAAGGTCAAACCTCCGCATTTCCATCAGAGAAAGATAAGGTGTCAGGTGTGGCCCTGCTTCTCTTAGGTCATTAAAGAACTGGTACCACCGAAATGAAGCCTTCATAACAACCTGACCATGTCTAATCATCGGCAGCCTCAAATAGACTGAAATTGGCTGTCGGCCCTGAGGGATACATGTGGGACTTTCTGAAACAAACGGGCTGCTGCGCTTCCCTCAGATGGACTAGTCACTGATGATGAATGGAGTGAGATAGCCT
This sequence comes from Haplochromis burtoni, assembly GCF_018398535.1. Taxonomy (NCBI): domain Eukaryota; kingdom Metazoa; phylum Chordata; class Actinopteri; order Cichliformes; family Cichlidae; genus Haplochromis; species Haplochromis burtoni. Next base: position 3,241,034 of record NW_024582371.1, read on the forward strand.
CAACACAATAACTAATGCTTTCATATCTAATTACCAGTCTAATGTTCAAACCTCAGAGGAAATAATTCTCTCATAATCCAGAGTGGAGGCATATTAGAAACGAACCATTTTTTTCTACCATCATAACTCGGTGATCACCTGAGAGATACACTCCCACAACCACCGGCCTACCAAAGCCTAAAGAAATTTAAAATAATAAAAATAGAAAAAAAAACTTTTTCTTCCATCAGTTTCCTTTTTGTTGGAGTTATTTACACACAACAATGAGTCTGATGGGACCAGAGCCTGATATCTGCTTGTATTCAGAAATCATGAATGTGAATCAGCAGTAGAGTAATCGTGTTGCTAAAATACCAAAAAAATGGGCGTGTTTATTTTTTCTGGAAATCTGTCCAGAACCCAGGCATATTTAGTTTTCCATTATTAACAAAAGAGGAACAACAATTTTATTTTTCTATAATATTTAGCTCACATTTGACAAACTTCAAAGCAAAAATCATCTAAGTGATCAGCTGCTGTTTTTCAGATCACGTGTACGAACATCCTGGACTGCACCCTGGAAGAAGTGAGGAGGTACAACGCTGATCCTCGTAATGTGGATACCACCCAAAACATGTCTCTGGTGATTGACGGTCTTACCCTGGACAAGGCTTTGTCGCCGGACCTGCTGGATCGCTTTGTGGCCCTGGTGAAGCACTGCCGCGCCGTGCTCTGCTGCAGAGTCACGCCGTTACAGAAGAGCCGAGTGGTGAAAGTGATCCGGGAGAAACTCAAGGTCATGACACTCGCCGTTGGTAAGAAAATCAATGAAATGCTTACATGTTCAGTAAAGTAAAAAGTTGATTTAATGTGTTCTTGACTTCTTCCCATCATACATAAAATACAGTAAAAAATAATATGAAAGTGACCAAAAACATTTTCTTTGTATAATTTCTGAACCAAACACTAGAGCTTCAGATGCAAGATAAAGACCTGAAACTTACTTTTAAAATTAATCCATGCTGAGGTCAAACACAGGTACACTTTGGGTCAAATATTTCAAGAGGTAAAACTAAAAGAATAAGGCAAAAAGGAAGAAGTCATACTCAGCTCATACTAAGTTAAGTTAAAATTGTCACCTGTATTTGGAGCCCACTTCAGATGTTTGTTTGATCGTTGCGCTTTAGTTCACTTCACAGAAAGCTGCTCCTACAAAAGAAACTTTCACAGGACTGTGAAGTTTAAACACACCCATGATTCAGGAACTTGTAGAACCACCTTTAGCAACAATAACTATAAGAAATTGTTTTCGTCATTACTTTATCAGTCTCTCAAATCATTATAGAGGAATCTTTGGCTCTCTCTACAGGTATCAGTTCACTGAGGTTTGCAGGTATTTGTTTATGTGCACAGCTCTCTTAAAGCATTTCAGTCAGGTTGAAGTGTGACCAATGCAGCATCACGATTCTTTTCTTTTTTTAATCTTCCTGTTGTAGATTTGCTTCTCTGTTTGGGATGATTGCACGAGTTAGTTTCAGCTTAGCTTAGGAGTTGGTTGACTCAATGACTGCAAGATGCCCAGCTTCTGCAGCTGCAAAACAAATCCAAATGATGCCGCATCCATCACCATGCACTTTTGTGAGGTGCTTGTGATGATATGCCATGTTTCGTTTTTGCCAGACGTGGTGCTATGCATTACTGCCAGACATCTCCACTTTGATCCCACCTGTCCAAAGGATCACAAGTCTTGTGGTTGGTTCAGATGTAACTTTGCTGCCATGTTGTTTTTAGAGAGAAGAGGCTTTCTCCTGGGAACCCTGTAAAACAAGCCATACCTGTCCAGTCTTTTTCTAATTGTAATACATTATTGCATCATATTGCACCAGACCAGCAAACTTATAGCAAATGATCAGTTTGTTTAGCAGCACCTGGCTGCTACTTCGTAAGTCCTGAGGAAGTGGTAAGGATGTGCTTACCGAGAAAACCTTTATTTTCATGCAAATGTATGGTTATCAGAGAGCTTTTTAGAGACCAAACACAGGGCTAAATTAGATAAATTAGTAATCATACTTACACGTTTCCTGATAGGTTTCGCATAGCAGCTTAAAATGTGATAATAAGTCAGTGTCATGTTCACTAACGACTTACATCCATGTAGTAAAGAGAATAAGACTCAATACAGTGCATAGAGTTTGTGAATCGAGTGAATCTTAAAACATTTTTAAGCTTCTGTATAACCCACTAAATCAGCGTCTGTGCTGTGTTTTCAGGTGATGGTGCAAATGATGTAAATATGATCCAAGCAGCTGACATTGGCATTGGGATATCTGGACAGGAGGGGATGCAGGTTGGAATTGATTTCTTTACCTCCATGTATGTGCTTTGTTCTCCTGCCTCACAGCCTAAAACATATCAAAACTCCTCTTTGTCATCTGCAGGCCGTCATGGCCAGTGATTTTGCCATATCTCGCTTCAAACACCTGAAGAAACTTCTCCTGGTCCACGGACACTGGTGCTACACTCGACTGGCCAACATGATCATTTATTTCTTCTATAAGAACGTGGTGAGTGTTATATGTTATATCTGCATCCCGATGCTCTGCTGTCTAAATTAACATCCTGTCATGATTCATCCTTTAATCGTCTGTGTTTAATATGTTTCCCAGGCCTACGTAAACCTGCTGTTCTGGTATCAGTTCTTCTGCGGATTCTCTGCCACTGCCATGATCGACTACTGGCTGATGATTTTCTTCAACCTTTTCTTCACCTCTGTGCCACCCATAATGTTTGGACTCATGGACAAAGACATCTCAGCAGAGATGCTGCTGGGTGTGCCCGAGCTGTACAAGACTGGACAGGGTGAAGGGGTTAGTGACACTCCCAAAAAGTCATGCGAGCGTTCGGTCTTGAATAAAAATGTGCAGAATGCTTTGATTAGTTTCTGTCTTCATGAATTCCAACTTTTGTGTTGTTTGTTCAGGATTACAGGTTTACAACTTTCTGGGTTTCCATCCTCGATGCCTTCTATCAGAGTCTGGTCTGCTTCTTTGTTCCATATTTTGTAAGTGACACATTATAAAACAGTCTAATCTTTGATTGCATTAAGTAATGCTTTCATAACAGGGCATCATTTGATTTATTTACTGGTTAACTACTCTATGTGATAACTGCTTTCTTCTTTATATTTGATACTGTACTTACTTTAATTACTTGTATCTCAGGTCTACCAGGATTCAGACATTGATATGTTCACTTTTGGAACACCTATGAACACATCTGCTTTATTTATCATCCTGATGCATCTGTCAATAGAGATCAAATCCTGGGTGAGTTCTGAACTGACATAATCATGATATACCTCAGTAGAAATGTCTTTAATTCACTTCTTTTTATTAGTGCATATTTGAATTCTAACATTTTTAAGACCTCTAAACTGGTTTTAAATGAAAGGAAGACACACATAAATTAGAAAATGCAATAGAGAGCTAACCCAGATGGTTTTTCTATGTTTCCAGGAGAAAATGTTCTTGAAATCTGGATGATGTATAACAGCCTCTCTGTGAAAACCTTGTGAATATAGGCAGAATAAAGTAAAACTAAGGAATAAGGATCTACATCATTTTTTCAGTATTCATTTTTAATCCACAGCTTTTACTCCAAATATTCAAAATACAAATATTCTCTTTTTAGAATCTCTTTTTATCTCTTTTTAGAAAGACTAAATTTTATTTACTAACAAACCACTAAACTTATTCCTAACTTTTTATACATATGCATATTTTCCAAAATGTTAAGTGAGGTATTTAATTTATATGCAAGTTCAACAGAAGGTAATAATTTTTTTAAAGCATGGAAACAAAGTAATGCAAAAAAAAAAAAACTGATGAAGAGGGCGGGGTGCATGAAAAAAATCTTATTGCTGTAAATATTTCTCTTGCAGCAGAAAACAGAGAATTAACGGGTATTTGTTGCTAACTGGATTGTTTCCACCACGTGTAATTGCTGTTTTTTGTCATTTGTGCCGCAGACGGTGGTTCACTGGATAATCATGCTGGGCAGTGTGGCATTGTACTTCATCGTGACACTCGCCTATAGCGCCGTCTGTGTAACCTGCAACCCTCCCTCTAACCCATACTGGATCCTCCAGAGCCAGATGGAGGACCCCATGTTCTACCTTATCTGCATCCTCTCCACTGTGGTGGCTCTCCTGCCCAGGTACCGTGTCTGTCACTCTTTAAACTCAGTGGGGTTGAAGATTTTTAATTGTCCAGAGTTTTGGGGTGTATTTGTGAGCACTTTCTAGCGTTGGTAAGTCTTTTCAGTGTCAATGTTTAACCCCTTAGCAGTCCTATTAGTCCCCTAAACCATCCAATGTCCCGTGGGCGGTACGTCCGACTGCTAACAGTTTAACAATCACATAGTCTAATTTTAAAATATGAGCAGCATAAGGTGGGTTTTGCTCAGTATTTCCCTTCATTTCTACTTTAAGGAGTCACCAAATGTGAAAGGATGTACATATACTTACAGATCTATTATTATAGAAAAGCAACAATTAGCTGCACAGGTGTTAATTAACACTAAGGATATTAAACTCTAACGTTCTCCATTTTTTGTCATATGACAACCAGAGGAAAATAAAAATGTTCTGAAATTAATAATAATAATTTATTTTAATAAATGTATTTTTCGTTCAGCACAGTCAACGGTACGGTGACTCAAAATGGAATAAAGAGAAAAAGCAGCAAATATTCTCTATTTTTAGTTAAAGAATGACTCATTCAATGCTGAATTCATGTTCACAATATAACTCACTTCTTAATCGATTTTCAAAAAACCCATTTGAGCAGTTTTCCTATTATGTTTATATCTATTTCCTAATACATGTCTATTTGTGTTGGATTTTCTAGCCCAATGGTTCTCAACAGCAAATCTGAATCATCCTGCGGTTTTTAAAGGGAGCAGACAATGCTACTTTTCTCTAATGCTACCCTTTTCTTAGCCACTTAAAATCTTTAAAAAAATAATAGAACATCTCTGCACAAAAGGCCATAGATAACCTTAGATGAGCGGCAACAGAAAAAACAACAAAAATAGAAATCACTATTTTAGTCTACATTTGCACACATATTTAAAGCTAGCGGGTCTCCTATTTTAATTACTTATATTGATCTAGAGCACGCTTTGACTTGTGTACATCATTAACTGCTATGCAATTATGAGGCTCTTACGGTGTGTAAACCCTACCTGCAGAATTGTAGTTAAATATTGTTAAACGTGAAGGTCAAGAAGGACTGCACCACAGCTTGGTCTTCTTCTTCTCGGTTGCTGATGCGTCTGAAAGTGCTGATATTTAGAGAGAACGCTCTGATTTACATCAAAGGGCTGCATATTTTTCACTGGCCTACTTTCTCACCACCACACTCTCTCCCTCAGGTACATTTTTCACGTGCTGCAGAACTCTATCGCCCTCTCCCCGTTCATACAAGCTAAGCATCTGGACCGTAAGGACCCCTCCATCAGAGAAGAGTGGATGAAGGAGTTGAGGAGCTACAGGGGCGGCGGGCAGGTCAAACGCTCTAGGCTCTCTACCCCACCCTCTCCGACCCTGGAGACCCCTGTGGACTTCATTCACGAGTCTCTTGCGGTTGCTGATATCATGGGGGATGATTTCACACTGAATGCCACAACTAAAAACTAGCAAAAGTCTGCAGACTCACAGGGAACATGAAGGGGAAAGGAATTCTAAGATGGTTATTTATTCAGAGGATTTTATATACATGAAGTCCCCCTGTATACATTGTTTCATTTTTGAAATGCAATCAGGGAGATACTGCTGCTCTCTAACTGGAGTTTATTTTGCAATAAACTACGTGACAAAAGCATGTGGGCCGTCTGTTCCTTCCTCTCCTCCTAACAAAGTAACACATAAGCCTGTTAGTTTCCTGATGGGGTTTCAGCGCATAGTGGTAACCCAATTAGTCATGCCACCCACCCCTTCAAAAAGTGGCACTTTTCCAGGACAAAATGCTTAGCTGGTTTAGTGTGGTCCTCTCACCTAGATATCCTAAACAGCCACAGTTACAGATCCTCTATTTAATTTGCTGCCATTATTAATATTATTAGTGGCATTTATAAGCTAGCCTTGGAGTAATTTTTGTGTTCGGTATGCATGTCTGTGAAAATTACCATGGAAATGCATGGAAATCAAATTTTATTTTCCACACCAACAACCAGTGTGTGTGTGTGTGTGTGTGTGTGTGTGTGTGTGTGTGTGTGTGTGTGTGTGTGTGTGTGTGTGTGTGTGTGAGTGAGTGAATGTTTGTGTGTCAAGCTTTATGTAAATCCAGCTGGAGCATCTACATCAAACAAGCCAAAAAAGATAAATTTAGAAGAATCAGAAGCAAAGACTGCTGCTTTTTTTTAAATGGAAATCGAGTGTGCACAAGCAAATCCACTTGTAAAAAAAGGCTGAGGTATCATTGGTATACCTCATTATACAGTAGCAGCTCTGCTTATATAACGTCCCAT
>NW_024582371.1:3247560-3388639 GCF_018398535.1 Haplochromis burtoni
CCCCCCCTCCGGTTAGATCTTTGCTGCCCTCTAGAGCTGAAAACGAAGTGCTGCAGAAAGGTCACACGGGACAAAGTCAGCTTGGATCAGGCTTCACTGTTTAGGAGATCATGCAACATTAAAGTTATGTAAACATGTTTTTATTATTAGTATTTAAATACAGCCTGTGTAGAATAAAAAGCAGTTTCAATGAAGCTGACATCAATGCTGCACATACACAAAAACCACTAACAATAAGTGATATAAATGTATACAGCAATTCTTCTTCTACTAACTACATCCACGCAAAGTAAACAAATACAAAACAGATATTTAAAGCTGTATGTGGACAGCGTGTCATTGCACATCGTGGGCCTGTAATGGTTCATTTGTACCTTTTGCACAAAACTATCGTCGTAATCACATTTGATACAAATACTTCAGTTTTAAGTTGGTACTCTCTTACAAGCAAAGAACCAACTAACTACATATTAAATCCCACAGGACAATAATAAAAAATAAATAAATAACTAAATGTAACACTCAAAAAACAAATCACGCCCAAAGTGCTGACTTTAAGTAATTTGATTACATGTAAATTTTCCATGTAATGTTACATTTAAAGGAGTCTGGTAGTACATTTTATACCAAACATATTTCGTTTAATGATTACTTATTTTAATAAATAAATCTTTGATTTGATCGATTTCAACTGCCTTTGCCTCAAAATTATTGCTTCGTGTTTATGAGGACAGCAAATCTTTTTTTTAAGTGCACATGTTTTGTTTTTTAAAAAAGGAAAAAAAGAAAAGAACATAAACTGACCACGTCACCACATCACCTAATCTGAGTTCTGCATATTCATTTCTGTTCAAAGCCTTTAGTCAAATACCTGCTATTACCTGATTTTTAACACCTGTCAACTAAATGAAAAGACAGCAAAGTAAAACAGGCCAACAGACAAAAGAGACCCATTGTGTTTTCCATGGAGGTGTGACTCGCTCCGGCTCAACAGGAAACTCCTGTCCTTTCTCCAATGAACCAGTATCACTGTGGTTAGTGTCCTCACCTGAATGCATGCAAATGTGGTTAAATTCAGAAAAATCTGTAACTTGAGGAAGAGTTTTAAATTAACTGGTTAATTATTTCATTAATTTTAAGATTTTCAGAAAGATGTAGAAACGTAAAGAACTTGTGAATTATGTTTGGGGGATTTTTCCCAGCAGATGGCAGCGTCACGCTCTTTTATACACCATGGTTAAAAATGTAGCCCATCATTCAGCTGCAACCAACATGTTTCATTACAACATTTAGTGACAGACAGAAAGCAATGAAACGTTTTTATGCATGAACTATTTTCAGAGAAGTGTATTATTCTTACATAAAATTCATTGATGGTACACAACAGCTACAGAAATTACCCATAGTGAGCGGGCCAAGACGCGCCGTGAAGAAATGTTTTCACCTTTCCTAATTTTTTTCCCAGCTTATTTCTCATGCTTACATGCTTCACATCACCAAACAAATTTTAATATTAGACACAGAAAACTGAAGTAAGTACATTTTGCAGTTTTTTTGAACAATGACTTACTGAGAGAGAGAAAAGAGGTACCCAAACCTACCTGGCACTTGTTTGAAAGACAAATTCCCCCTAAACCTGATAAGTGGTTGTGCCACTGTTGGTAGCAAGAACTGCAATCAAACTATCTGCTTTAGGACCTGGATGACCTGCTGTAATTAATGGAACCATAAATTCTGCTCTCTACCAGAAGATCCTGAAGGAGAATTTCTGGTCATCATTTCATGGACTGAAGCTCAATCAAACTTGGGTTACGCAGCACGGTAATGATTTGAAACACATCAGCAGGTCCACCTCTGAATGGCTCAAAAAAACAACTCTTCTGCAAAGAAGAGTGGGCAAAAATCATTGCAAATTATCACAAACACTTGATTGCAGCTCTTGTTGCCAAGAGTGGCACAACCCCTTATTAGGTTTAGGGGTCAGTTACTCTTTCGCACAGGATCAGGTAGATTTGGATAGCTTTTGTTCCCTTAATAAATTAAATTGTTATTTAAAAACTGCATTTTGTATTCATTCTGACTCTTTGTATGACATTAAGATTCGTTTGATGATCTGAAACATGTAAGTGTGACAAATGTGCAAGAACATAAGAAATCAAATAATTTTCACATGATAGAGATAGGGTGATGGTGGTGCGCTGGCAGTGGATTTTCACCTGGGAAAGCAGGGTTCCAATCTTACACAAAGCCAAACGTATATGCCTGTGGTTCACTGGCCCAAAGTCTTTCTCCAAGCAGGGCTTTCCAGTCAGGGGCCATCTTGAAATGGATTTTTCGTTTTTCCTTTTCTAAATGTTATGTCTATTAAAATTGTAAACTGTAACCATAGTTTAATGCCATCATTGATAGTTCTGGCTTCATGTCAGCCTACCAGGTGGGCATCATATCAGGAAACCACATCCGCCCGAGGTGCTTCGACACCTCACTGTGGATCTGCTCTATGTTATAGCTGCTGTCTGGGATCAGTACCTCCTCCATGATTGACAGCTGTGTCAGCCTGCCCCCGCACATCTTCACAAACTCCACAAAGCCACTGCAGGTCACCTCACACTCGCCTAGCCCGATCGCTGTCAAGCTCTTGCAGCGCTCTGCGATGCGGATTAGCTCCTCATCCAGGGGCTCAATGCCATTGGCGCACACAACCAGCTCCACCAGCCGAGGGCAGTTCAGTCCAATGCGGCCTAGCATCATTTTACTAACAGCTCGGCCAAAGTACAGGTGGGTGACGGGGGTCTCCTCGCAGAAAAAGGGCTCAAACTCCTCCTCATACAAGTAGAAATACATGACTATGTTGACCTTCGGCGAGTGGCGGATCAAAGCCTCCCAGCTGCTCCTCTTGATGGTGTGAAAATGTGTTTGGCCGGGGTTTTCACTCACCACGTCAATGCGCAGGTGTTCCAAGTGAACGTGTTTTTCAGAAGACAGGGCAAGAAGAAGCTCATCACTTAGGAGATGGTAGTTCAACGCCAGCTCCCTGAGGCCATGACACTGGTCTGCCACACACAAGATACCTTATGAAAAAGAGAGAAGAGTGTCTTAATGTTTTAGAGAAAAGCAAAATTGAGCATCTTGCTGATGAGTATTCACAGTGCCCACTTTGAAGCTAAAATACTGCAGGTGTACTAACCAGCTGGGGAGACATGAGGACAGCTGCTCATCTTCAGCAACTTAAGGGTGTCACTGTTGTTGGCAACCAGCACCTTCAGGGACGGATCATCCACTGGGGTGTCATCGATCCTGATGGAGGATAATGACTTGGAGTTTACGAACACCACCGTCAGGGCAGACACAAAATGGGCCTGAGGAGATACCAACGATGTTCATCAAACCAGGATTCATTATCTGTTATTGCTGATGTAGAAAACTGTGCAAATCTTTTTACAGGAAGTGCAAAAAATAATAATGCACCAGGGGAAGAGGTGAATACAATCTTCATGATGACTTGAAATACCAGCATATATTACGTGTGTTAAAAAAAAATCAAATATAAACAGGCCATTTCTTACTTGAGATACATCCATGAAGCTGGGCCGTGCTGTAGAAATCAGCCCCAGGGTCTTGATGGTGCAGTTCACTAGCTGAGAGAGAATGTCACAAGCTGCCTCTGCAGATTCGGTGCAGCTGTCCACCTGATTTACCAGCAGTGATTCAACATTTTGGAGAGGAGGAAAGAGACATTAAAATAATTGATGAAAGACTGAGGTGTAAGAATCACTTGAGATAATTAAGCACGTCGATGCCAAGACTGCTGACATGTGATGCTCAATTCTGCAGCAGTTCAGATTAAGGAGGGCAGGTATTGTTTATAAGACAGTGTGTTGTGAAAATGGAAGAAGAGAAAGAGGCCACAGCAGGTGAAACAGGTGAGAGGAAATGAGAGACGGCAGGGGAGGCTCTTACTTTGAAGCTAACATACTGCAGGTGTTGGGCATGCTTCTTGATGATCTGCTGAATGAGGTCAGGGTGAGTGGAGCGTAAGTAGGACGTGGCTGGCTGATTGAGCTCAAACTCAAACTTCCTCCACAGGTCAGGGGTGTGAAAGACGTCATTCCAGCACCGGCACACGGATGATGCCCTGGCCCGGTCGACCAGGGACAGATGCTGGAAGATCTGCAGGACGACGTGATGGGGCAGGTTTCCCCAGTCTTGTGCTGGAGTCATCCACTTCGGTCTCTTAGCCCGCTCTCCGAGGGAGGGGAAAATCTGGCACTGTGATTTCAGACCTGTCCTTCCTCGCTTCATTCTGAAGCAAATCAGCCCACTGTGGTGTCATAAAATCAAAGGTGTGTTTAAAAGGGCAGTGCAGGGTTAAGATTTTACTGTGCTGGGATTACACAAGCTATGAATTGCAGTACAGTGTGAACTCAGTTTATGCTGGTAGCACTGAACAGGTTTTGTGTTTAGGGACAAACATCTCCAATTCTATAATTATCTGCTTTAACACTATTTACCCACTTAATTATAGCTTCCTGAAATGCTTCATTAATTATTTTCTTTTGTAATTGTATGTTTTTAAAGCCCTGATATAATAAAGAAGCTGTGTTTGGCTGCTCCATTATTCACAGGGAGTCACCACATTTTTACACGTGATTGTCTTTCTGTCAAAGCCCCAATTTGAGTGTTTTTCTAGTCTCAGGTTTCTTTCAGAGTTCAGGGTTCTTGTGCTTGCTGGGCAAATGTGTAACTATGGAGCTACCAACGTGCTGATAAATTAGAGTTTTAAATGTGTCTGGATCCAATGAGAATTTTCTCTTTTTTTCCACACAATCAGTATTTGCAAATGACATTTTTTTCTGTTTAGTATAATTTTTAAAAAGAACAAAGAACTTTATATTTATCCACTAAAAGCACAGAGTTCTCTAACATATAACTCGCTATGTTATCTGCGTTACATGACAGGCAAACTCAAACAAATAAATGCTGTCAGAACTAGATTTATGAACTACCAACTATGTCAAAGGACATATGAGCACTGTATAACACAAATTTAAGGTACGTAATATATATATAGCACTTGATATTAAAACGGAACTCTTTGTCCTTTATCTTACCACCACCACACTTGAAGAAACAATTTTAGACACTATAAGCACCGACATAATTTAATGCAACAGCGACCAGTCTATAAACTAAAAGTGTCTAAAAACTAACCCTACTGTAAAAATCTGTCTGTGAGCTGATGTTGTTTTTATTCAAGAGTCAATACTGGCTCCAGAATATGTACGAAGGTCTTTTAAATAAAGTATCAGCTAATGGTGTTCGCGTTTCACTAACTATGAAATATACTAATCTGTTTTAAAACCATTTATAGTATTGTCCCTCTGTTATTACCACTACTATTGCTTTCCTTGCATTGTATTGTGTTGCTGTTGTTGTTACCGTCGTTGCATATTATTGCATGTTGCACATGCTTAAAAAAATCTGAACAGAAACTTTAAAATGCATAAATGCAGGTGTCCTATGAGCATTTATGAGTCTGCAGCAAAGCTGACCGAATCGTAACACAGCCCTTCTCCTCCAGCCTCCTCCAATTCCGCAATCGATCTTTTACTCACAGTCCAAAATATCAATAAAGCTCAGAGTTACTTACCCGAACGGCTTAAAAACGACGCCTTCCGCAGGGTTTCGTGCTCTGCCAGCTGAGATGACAGCGTCCACTTGGAGCCATGGCTGGAGATGACTGCAGAAATGCTGGCTGCTGTTGATATAGGACAGCAGGAGCAGCTCCCATAATAAGCTCTCTTCACTTTAGCGACAGCTTGACGGGCGCTGCCGAGCAGCCGGTACACGTGAGCTGAGGAAAACATGGATCTGCATCTCCCACCACCATCTTGCGCGCAGAAAAACAGATTAACAGTTCTGAGCAGAGGACATATATTTTCACATTTCAGGAAGTCGGAAAGGACTGTTTATACTAATTCTAATTTATGTGGTCACTCAATGAGTGTTGTTGTCCTCATGAGCAGAGGGCACAAGATAGTGTGTGCACGCTTGCACACAGAAACTAGGTCAGTGTGTCAAAGTGTGCGTGCGTGCGTGTGTTTGTGTGACGGAGAGAGTGATCTTGTGGACATGCTCATTAAAACCCCACATAGGAACACACTTTATAAACCCTTGATTATCGAACCTGTGCCGATTAAAGCAGTTTATTAACCGCGGCCGTCAGCGGTGAAGAAAAGTTAGAAAACGACGTCAGGTGGTTTCTTAGTGTTATGAATCTTGCTGCTTCACAAACTGGCACATCTAAAGCAGATGGCAAAACAACTATACCTGATAAAAACGTTTACATTTATCTAAACTCATTAAAAAAAATAGCAATCATGTGTGGGTTTACAAACTCAAGGTGAAAAACATCAAACAAACCGGATGTTTACATCTGGATACTGTCATATGGTGTCAGTCTGCTCTTAAAAATACTGGCATGGTTTTGTTGTTATTTTAACCTGTTAATCCTAATCAAGTTGTAAATCACAGTTTGTTCCTCCGACTTTGGCTGCTATTTCTCAGTACCTTACAGAACTTTGGGCTTTTGGCAACCCCAGTGTTTTAGGCCTATTGCATGTCTGAGTTTGCAGAGTGGAATAGCAAGAGAGGGAGGAGCAGACAAGAAGAGATGGTCATGTTTATCACTCTGGGGACTACATTGTGCAGGGCATTTCCAAAATTATTTTGAAATGGAAAGGCAAAAGAACAATTTGTAGAAAACTGACATAGAAAACCTTGGGCACAGACTCTTGTGCAGCCTGGGGTCTTAACTAAGAGAGGTTTATTTACAAAGAATCTTTCGCAGTCAGTGTCACAAAGTGCCTGATGTCAAAAGTCCAATCTTTTGATGAGAAATTATTAGTAGAGTGAGAAAAACTTTTGTCTGCAAGAATAAATTTAAACAAGTCTTATGCAGACACACACACCACCTGATGTAATGTGTTTAATAAGACTGTGCGATCCACATTATCAAACTTAGATCATAGAAAACAAGAACAATCTGAAGCAGATTGATTATGTGAAAGATGGTGCTGCACAGGAGTTTACATTTGTCATTCTTCTATATTTCAAATCATCAAAAACAGATTTTAAAAAGATAACACGAGTAAATACAAACTGCAATTTTTTAAATGATGATTTCATTTATTAAGAGAAAAACAACTATCCAAATCTACCCGTCCCCCGTAAAAAAGTAATTACCCCTAAAATCTAAAACAGTCTTCTACCACATTTGGCAGCAAGAACTGTAATCAAATATTTGCAATAACTGGCAATTATTCTTTCAAATTTTGTCCCACTCTTTTTTGCAGAATTGTGATAATTTAGACATACTGGAGGGTTTACATTCAACAGAATGGTCTGTTTAAGGTTTAAGATTTCAACTTATTCACAAGTCAGAGTGAGTAACTCGACATTTTGAAAAACCTAACCTGAAGTTTTGGGATAAAAACCCAAAAAGACATAACAATTTGACATTTTGACTCAGTGCTGCCTGAATATTATTTTATTGTTTACTTTATTTACTTATTTTTTCAGTGAAGGAAACAAGGTTCCATAGTTTAAGTCTTAATTTTTTACATTCAGTCTCGTGTTTATTTTTGTTGCCTATAACAACCTTAATATCTGTAGGTAGATGAGAAGCAAAATGCAACATAGAAAAAGCATGAATACATCTTAAAATGTATTATTATTATTATTATTATTATTATTATTATTATTATTATTATTATTATTATTTCGACTGCAGTAAAAAAAAATGGGATAAATAATATGGGACAAATAAATTCTCTTCTGTTATTGATCTTTGTTTATACCCTGAGTTTCGTCTTCAAGGCTCGTAAACTAAACTGTCGACTGATAATTCGAGTCCACTAAAGCGAACCCGTTAACTTACTAGTAACTTCTTTGCATGACATCTACTCTAACAACACCTAACCGCGATTTATATAAAAGATGGCTACTTTTAGAGAACGCCACAGCCTTGTAGGCAAAGTACAGGGAAAAACTACACCCTTTTACGTTGCCGTAACTCTCCTAGCTCCGCCTCTATCGCTGGACAAACAGGAATGCAGCCGCTCGTCACGTCAGCATGAGGAGACGCAACAAAATCAGCTACACATAGCAGAGTTCTGTGATAATAGAGGAAGAAAACTCTCAATCCAGCACTGTCAATTATTTCTAGCAGTCCTCACGATGCAGCGACGTGTCCGCTTTGTTGACTGTAACGTAGGATGAAGAGTAGATACCAGCTAGTTAGCTTGCTCTGACAGTCGGAGTACTAGCCTGTGGCTAACAGTTTGCTTCACGCTGTGAACTGAGACGGTAAGTTTTTCTCAGATATTTCTGTGGTGTCACGTTGGCCGCATTGCAACTAGTAAGAGACGGAATTGTTTCCTATATAATCCTAAAAAGACATTAGGTAATATTTTTGGTATTTTTAGCTCCGTGGAGGTGATACTTTCTGTTACAAATACTGCTCACAAAAGGGATCAGTAGCTTTTTCGTACGGCTGACAAAGTCACCAAACTAGCTTTACAAATACTTTACGTTCCATTGTAGTCGATGCGTTTTTTATATAACTGACCTTTTTCTAAAAACTATTAAAACATTCACTAAATTACCTCTTCTGTGTTAACTTAATGTTTATCTAGATTAGTTCATCGGTGTCTCGCTTTTTCTAAACGTGGCCCGGGTCTTTCTCTCTAGTGTCATACGAGTCCCTTTATGTCATTCAACGGATCCGAACTGAGGATCCGACCTCATCCGTTTCATGGGATTTTAAACGGCTATAGCTACAGCCAAGAGTGCTGTTTATGCGGCAGATCCGTAAGTGATCGTCTGTAGGTGTGACAGTATTCACTCAAAGCCCAGGAGGGGATAACAGAGATTATACTTAAGTTAAACATTATTTATCCACCAAAACTTGAACTTTAGATATGTTTCCAGCCCATCAACGAAACGAACGTTATTGTAAGCCAAATGAAACTGGGATGATGTTTCAAGCTTCACCTTCGACGGCAATGTTTGGACAACCTGATTAGTCCATGCCAGGAAGGAAGTACA
Organism: Haplochromis burtoni; assembly: GCF_018398535.1. Lineage (NCBI taxonomy): Eukaryota > Metazoa > Chordata > Actinopteri > Cichliformes > Cichlidae > Haplochromis > Haplochromis burtoni. The sequence goes on from NW_024582371.1 coordinate 3,256,669, forward strand.
GGAACAATTCTCGTCTTGTACAAACAAAGCTTTGTTTTGTTTCCACTTTTTGTCTAGTAAATGTACCAGAATTGGAAGCACCAATTGAATGTCACAAAATTCGTTTAGTTTTTGTAAAGCTGCAGACCAGCTGTGCACATGGAATAACATCACCCTACTGTCTTTTTCTGACAGTTTCAAACCTTGCTATAGAAATAAAAATGGAGATTCACCCTGATGACACATTTTTAAAAACAGGCAAACTTTAAGCTGAGCAATTTTTATATCTGATGTTAAGCCTTTTTTATTTTAGTAAAGCAAAGATAACCCTGACGGATGTCTCGATTTAAAATTAAACACTTTATTGGTAATATAAGGCATCGTGTATGTTTAGTTTTGCATGCGTGTTTGTGTTTGCCCCATACATTAACGTAACTGTCATTTCGAGAAGAACTACCCCGTCTCTCTCTACTCAGCTTTCGTGATCTTTTTCCTCAAAGCAAAGACTTGGTGGGAAAACCATTGTCTTTCTTGTGTTCTTTTAGGAAACAGTCATGACACATAAACGCAGCCTGTGTTCAGTTTCTCTTGGAGTGGAGGGTATGACCTGCGGCTCTTGTGTCCAGTCCATAGAGCAGCGCATTGGGTCTCTTCCTGGAGTGATGCATATAAAGGTAAACGTGGGCTCTTTAGAGCTGTTTGTGGTGGTTAGTGGGTTTGAATTTTGTTTTAATTCATTTTTAGTTTAAATGTCATGCAGCAGTCTTTGTTGAGGAACTGATAATAACATTTTGCTGACTCAATACTTCCCTCGTGATACTTACTGTTTAACTACAGGATCTGAAATAACTAGATGTTGTAACAGTGGTCAAGTATTTTAAAACCATGTATTAGATCTCATAAAGAAAAAAAGTATATTAACTAAAGGTTCCTTCCACCCGTATTAGGCCTGATTGATACCCTAATCTTACCCCCTCGGGACTCGCTCATCTGATTAAGAACCAAGTAGCATCAATGTAGCCATGAGAGAGGGTTTAATTGCAATAGTTGAGGCCTGCTGTTTTGTTTATTGTGTGTTTACCCCTGAGGCTGAGGGTAAATGAGACGATAATGTAATAGTGTGTTCCAGATAGCGCTCTGCCCTTTGCGGGACTGTGACATCAGCTCAATACAGTCTGTGTGTATCCACAGAAAATGTCATTTGTGTCTTAAGACAGTTTAGGTTCTGGATTATTTTACATTAATCTATACAGACAAGATCTGCGAAGAGTAAATAGATTTATTTTATGTTCTTAGTATAACAGTCATTGTCGGATTAGTTTTTCCCCTTTATTCTGAGAGTAAAGGTTAACCCTGCAGGCAGCTACACTTACTCACTCACTTGCTGGTTAACTTACTGCCAAGTCAGGCGATGTCTTCAATGTGTCACATGTTTCTTTCTTGCTAAAGTGAGATCTGAGGGGATCATGCTGACAGCACATGCTGTGAGCTTGCCAAAGTCATGCATTTCTTTTCTTTTTTTTGTTTGTTTGTTTTAATAAAGGTTTAGTTCTGAGACAAGACAGTAAAAGCGTTAGGTGATAATAAAATCTAAGGAATCTGTATAGCTACACACAAGACCAAAAATATCCCTTTCATAGTATCGGAATTAACTCTGAACCGGCATTAAGTGCTTTAGAGTATTACTGGAGGTAAATCTGATTGTTGCTTGAATAAAATAGAAGCCACATCTTAAATGTAGCTATATTGCATATTAAGGTTAAGCTTAGCATTTATTCCAATTTTGTTGACTCCATTTTACATTTTCTCTTTCAACTCCACTTTTGTAGGTGTCTTTAGAGGGCAAGAATGCAACTGTCATATTTGACCCCAGCCATCAGAGCCCAGAGTCTCTGTCAGAGGCCATTGAGGACATGGGCTTTGAATCAAGTCTGCCAGCTTCCAGCAAAGCCACACCAGTCCCTACTGATATCCAGTTGGTCTCCACCTCGGGCATGACACCCACAGCCCAACAGGAAGCATTGAAGAAACTATCACAAATTCAGGGAGTGCTGGATGTCAGAGAGAACCTGCCACAGACGGGCCTCACCGTCACCTTTGTTCCCTCCCTGACGTCCACGCAGCAGCTTAGTGAGGCGGTGGCCAGCGTAACACCGCCGGACATCTCCACACCGAGCAGCCCTTTGCAAAAAGACCCCACCTCCTCTCCATCTCAGACCACGCGAGGTGGAGCGGCCATCCTTAAGCTGCGCATTGAAGGAATGACCTGTCACTCCTGCATTACCACTATTGAAGGAAAGATTGGTAAACTCAAAGGGATTCAAAAGATCAAAGGTGATGTACTCGACCCATTTGCAAACTTGCAGTCATATATAACTTTACAGCCTGAGCTGGAAGAGATGTTGTAGTGCGACTGCTGAATTGCACGTCCTACATCTCAGGTGTCATGTCATTGTGGATCAGCGAGGCTGTCTTTAGGTTCAGCAAGTAGAGATTGTTTAGTACGATATGATTATGACTCATGAAATCCCGGCTGGTTGGAAAGAATGACTTGTAGACGGGATTATGGTGGTTGAGTGCAGCATGATCCCTGCGTTCAATGTGGTTGTTTGCACAGCCTGTCAGTGTACTGTTTGCTCTGTCAAATGTGTTTCAAACTGACGCAAAAAGGGAAGTTTTATAGTAATGATGACATTTATTTTCCTTTATAAAAAAGAACAGAAAAAGTTATGCGTATTTGAAATTTTTCGAAGTCAGTTTTTAACTGTTGTAGTTTGTTGCCCTGAAGCTCAGTATTGGAGAGGATTCTTTTGTTTTTTTGCATGGTATTCATACTTTGGCATAAGACAACTCCGGACATGTAAAATCATTCAAATATTTTGTGAGCTAAAAATATCTTTTGGGCTCACCTATTCTTTTTGCAGTCGTTCATACAGGATGTGTAGTTTAACTTTCTGATGTTTTGGATCCAAATAAACAGATCTGACCAATCAGATCAGTATATTTGGCAACAAGTGCCGTCATGGCTAAACACTGCTCCGGCTCATAATCGTCTCTCTGAAATGAAATTATCTCTCCCTCTTCAAGCGTGGTCCCATTTCTGATAAAAGAGCTCAAAGTGCCCCACTGACATCCTGAAATATGTACGAAAGCGAGCGTGATACAGTTTTAACTTCTAGATCAAAGCGTAAAATTGTCCCCGCTGCTGCTTTCTCGTGAGAATTTGATCAACCCAGATTCTCTGTTTCCTTCTTTTCTTGTTTCGGAAACATCAGGATGAACTTTTTTTTTCTTTTTTTTTGTCACTGTCCGTGTTTTATTTGAGGACGAATGTTCCACAAAAATATAACGTGTTTGGTTTGTATGTAGGCCAAGTTCAGATCTGGAATTTTGTGTTGTTTTTATGCAACATGTTCAGTGTGTAACGGCCTTCAGAGTGAAGCAAAGGCTTTGTCTCCTGAAGCTTTAAGCTGGACCATCAAAATGATCTCACATCGATTGTATCTCGTGTGTCTGATTCTCTGCCAACATCTTTGTCCTTGTTTCACACACAGTGGCTTCCGCTTCTTGTCAAAGAATTTCATTTGTTTTTATTTGCTTTGTGCTTCTGTTTTAACTTTCCTGTTTCCATCTCTTCCACAGTTGTTTTAGAGTCTCAGGAAGCTACACTCGTCTACCTGCCTTACCTCCTCACTGTCCAAACCATCATTGATCAAATTACTGTGGTTGGATTCAAGGCCTTTGTGAAGTCTAAGCCCCGCCCCCTGCAGCTGTCCCCCAGTGAAATGGAGCGCTTTGTTGATTCTCAAAAACAAACAATTTCGTCGCCATCTGAGACTTCGGAGGAGACTGAAATCTTCATAGACACCACGCTCGTCGCGCTTAGGGTCAAAGGCATGCACTGCCGTTCCTGTGTGGTCAACATTCAGGACAATATCTCAGTGCTGCCTGGTGTGTCTTCTGTGGAGGTGTCTTTGGAGAATGAGAAGGCCTCCATCTGCTATGACCCCCAAAAGGTCACAGTGACTCAGCTGCAGCAGGCAATTGAAGCACTGCCTCCAGGAAACTTTAAGACTCAACCGTGGGACTCCTCCGGTCCCCTCAGTCCTGTGTCCACATCACCTGCTCGCACTTTACCACCGTCATCATCATGGCCTACAGGAGCAAACCAGGCTAAACCTGCTGTCTTGCAGCCTTGTTTTAATCAGCCACTGGGATCTGTGGTGAATATCCACATTGAGGGCATGACATGCAACTCCTGTGTTCAGTCCATTGAAGGCATGATCTCCCAAAAGAAAGGGGTCATGTCAGCCGAGGTCTCTCTGACTGATCACCAGGGGATCTTTGAGTACGACCCTCTGCTGACCACACCAGAGGAGTTGAGGGAGGCCATAGAGGACATGGGCTTTGATGCCTTTCTGCCTGGTAAGAGGACCGATTATGTTGGCATTTAAGTACCCACATGGTTTCAGGCCCAGAGCACTTTTATTTTTAGAGGCTAGTGAGCAAAATTAGCATCATTAATGAAGAAATCTTCTTGTAAACAGAGACCAACTCTCTGCTGCCTGCGCCACATCCTCTTTCATCGAAGTCTTCAAGTATAGCACCTGTCAAAGGTAAAGAGGTGGACAGTGACCACCACAAAGAAACCCCCCAGGGACTTAGTGGAGAAACCAACTCTAAATGCTACATCCAGATCGGAGGGATGACCTGTGCTTCCTGTGTGTCAAACATTGAGCGAAATCTCAAGAATGAACCTGGTGTGTTAAAGTTTTTTGGGGGTTTTTTTTTTTTTTTTGATAGGATAATTTTTTGGCTTTCCTTAGGAAATAAAGAGAATATCTGTAATGTTGTGCAGGTATCTACTCTGTTCTGGTGGCACTAATGGCGAGTAAAGCAGAGGTCCGTTATAACCCTGAAGTCACCGATCCTATGAAGGTAGCCGAGTGTGTGAAGGAGCTGGGCTTCACCGCCTCTGTTATGGAGAACTATGAAGGTTCAGGTGGAAACGTTGAATTAGTGGTGAGTCACTGTGAGGCTGCATTGACTTTATGTTCATTAATGCATGCATGCAAAACCATAAACAAACATTTCTCAATAAGGATTCACTAGATGAGGTGCATTCCTCCCCTCATATTCTCATTATTTTCTACCTCTTCATCTGCTTGTCTGCTCCTCTTCACCTTCTTTCAGGTCAGGGGAATGACGTGCGCTTCTTGTGTTCACAAAATTGAATCCAACCTCATGAAAGAAAAGGGGATTATCTATGCCTCTGTTGCCTTGGCAACCAACAAAGCGCACATTAAATTCGACTCTGAAGTTATTGGACCACGAGACATCATCAAGCTGATTGAGGTATTACGCCTTCCTCTGTTTATTTATGCATGTGTTCAGTTATACTTTTACTAAGTAATTGGTCTGGATAAAAGTCTTTAAAGGCCTCATCAGGAGTTTGTTTTCTGTAGAATCTAGGGTTCGAAGCGTCTTTGGTAAAGAGGGACCGCACTGCCAGCCACCTGGACCACAGCAAAGAGATACGACAGTAAGCAGCATTTGGTGTTTGTCAGTTTAAAAATCTGTTTTTTGTGTAGTTATGTATGTTACCATACTGTGTTGGGACATGAGTCTGGTGTTCAAACTCTTTTTCTTTTTCCTTTTTGTTCATCTGAATGTTGGCTTGATCGTTTATCTGACTTTCCTAAGAAAAATCTTTTTGTAGAGTGAAGTGCTTAGGCCATTATAGGCAGTAAAATGTAAACTTATCAGAGAGTGATGCTAGGGATTGAAAGTAATCAGTTAATGAGGTATGTTGAGCTTGAAGCTAGTTGTCAGTGTCACAAATGTAGCTCTCTTTGTACCCAGTAAGGTAATCGAGCTAAGTTAAGTTGCACATGTAATATGCTTCAGAGGAGGTTATTTTCATATTCAGCTCTAAAAAGCACTCTCAGCTGAGGGAAAACATTTCATATGCAAGGCCACGAAGGCCAAGTCCACTTGGAGGGTGCATGCGTAATTAAGCATTGTAGTGTCGTGTCTTGCTGCAGGTCATGGGACAGAGCCCTGTTTTTAGTCCCTCTCTTATTTACGTCCTTCAGATCCAAGCGACCTCTCGCATGCCTATGGGAGCAGACGCTGTAAGACTGACCTTACACTCAGCTGCACATGTATTCATTTGAAAATTGCAGGGCAAAATTGAGGATACAGCACAATGTGTCGTACCTGGAGCATATAACTGTCATTTTTCTTTATTCAAATTTTTTATGTTTTTGAAGCCATTTACTTGATTTGCACTATTTTAAATAATATCATGTGCCATTTTATAAAAAGCTGTTTAAAAAATAATAATACTAATAAGACCTGCAAACCTGTGGTTTCTACAAGCATCCAAAAATGCTGTCAGAGATCAAATATTTTAGGAGAGGTGGGAATCACCAGACACCTCATGATACGATGTTATCATACTACTTCATTTACTATTTCGTATTATTGCACTTTTTAACATTTTGAAATATGCTGAGTATTGCAGTAACAATTATTGCGATTTGTCACCTGTTCTTTCATCAGCAGAGGTAAACTTTATTATCTGTTTTATCTAAAATAATGTTATCTCACTTCATTTATTTATTTATTTAGGTTTTCCTCCAAATAGACTGTTAACCGTACAACACTGGCTTGAAAGCCAGGCATAAGTGGCGTCATAAGACCGGGTCAGTCTGGTATCAGTCTTATATCAGACCCCATTCAACTGCAGGCTGATATCATTCTGCATTTGTATGGGGTCAAGCTGGCAATAACATGCTATCTGTGAAGTGTGATAAGTGGTTGAAAATCACACGTGTTGCACTAAAGATAGAAATATTTACACATTCAGCAGAAATTTAACTGACATTGATACTCTGTGGCCTTCCTGTACTATAGGAACATAATCAGACTGATGGCAGCATGTTGGCATCTGTCTGCATTTATAAATTAGACTGCAGTTATTGTCAAACCTTCAACAATCTCTCTGAGTGATTCCAGTCAGTTCAAGTCAGACTGTGACCAGGCGACCTGTTCACTCAACTTTCGATCTAAAGTCATTGTGAGTGTGTAAGACCTTCAAGCTCTGAGCAACCCTTTTTATTTTATTTTATTTAACTTGTGTGGCTGAGCCATTAGCTTGGTGTGAATTAGGAGGTTGCTTTGTCAAGCTAAGTGTTACCAGTGTTTAACGGTTTTTGAGTTGAGATGATTTAATGTAAGTTGGCTCGACTAACATTATCTCAGGGTTTTGGTGCATGAGATTAGCCCTGTTGTTTGTAGTATTCCCAGAGCATTTATAGTTATTTAATAAATATCATTATAATATCGCCCCACAAAATATTGCTCCAAATGTGTATGAATGTAGTTTTGTTTAGTCATACTGGCTGTGAGAGAGTTGTGTCTTGGTTCTTTTTGTTATGATTATTAAAGTCAGCATATGTTTGCTTTGCTGTTTTAAAAAAGTCTGTTACTAAGTGAATATTATCTTCCCTTGCTAAGGTGGAGGAAGTCTTTCCTTGTGAGCTTGGTTTTCTGTGTGCCTGTGATGGGTATGATGATCTACATGATTATTATGGACCACCAGATGACAATTTCACATCATCACAACAATACGGCAGAGGACCGCAACCGCTACCACTCCACCATGTTTCTGGAGAGACAGCTGCTCCCAGGCCTCTCCATCATGAACCTCCTCTCCTTCCTGTTTTGTGTGCCTGTCCAGGTAAATCACAGGGATTAACTTCACTCCCAGGAAACATGATAGGGAACTTTTAGTAGTAGTAGTCGTAGTAATAGTAGTATTAATTTTTGCCCTCAGGAGAGAAAAGTCGTGGAGTCATATTAATGATTTCTGTTTTGTTTGTTTTTTTCTCTCTCCTTAGTTTATTGGAGGTCGCTACTTCTACGTTCAAGCCTGGAAAGCCGTGAAACACAAGTCTGCCAACATGGATGTGCTAATTGTTCTGGCCACTTCCATAGCCTTCACCTACTCATGCGTCGTCCTAATTGTGGCCATAGCGGAGAAGGCAAAAGTCAATCCCATCACGTTCTTCGACACACCACCTATGCTCTTTGTCTTCATCTCTCTGGGACGCTGGCTGGAACAGATAGCCAAGGTTTAGCTCATATTTATTAATATCTGTGACATTTCAAGTAACTTTACTTTTTTGAAAAGTCTGCAAATCGACACACATGTATAAAAAGTCAAATTGTTTTATGTGCCGTCTTCCAGAGCAAGACTTCTGAGGCTTTGTCCAAACTGATGTCTTTACAAGCCACTGAGGCCACAGTCGTCACTCTCGGCAGTGATAATTCAGTTCTCAGGTACTCCTGGTTCTCTACCCTCACCTTACACATGTTGACTTGGTTTTAAATGACAACATAATGAAATGTTTGCAGTTAGAGTACCTGTTGAAATAGACAACATTTGTAGAAATAGTGTTTGACATTATTTTATGTTTGTCTGTTGCAGTGAGGAGCAGGTGGATGTGGAACTGGTTCAGAGAGGTGATATAGTCAAAGTCGTTCCTGGGGGAAAGTTTCCAGTCGATGGGAGAGTCATTGAAGGACATTCCATGGCCGATGAGTCCCTCATCACAGGTTGGTCGTCATTAATTGTAGGACCTGTATCTATGCATGGACTGGTGCTGGATGTCTATAAAAAGTGTTAATAGGTCACTTATGCTCATCGTGGGCATGAATCTCATGGTCATTTGGAGCTTTTAATCATTTCTTTGAAATGTTATTTTTCTAGGGTGGAATGATTGTACAGGATACATCTTTTATTACTTTAAAAAGACAAGAATTTGGTTCATAAGTTTAGATTTATTTTAGATTTTCTCTAATCTAGAATTAATATTTAGTTCTTTCAGCCAGTTGCACCTCACCAGGTGCCTTTGGTAGCCATCAACAACCTTGGCATAATTCTTCCTGGGCATTTGACCTCTCTTGGCAGAATTGGTAGAGTTCATTTAAATTAGTTTGTTTCTTGGCACAGACCTGACTTTTAAGCGTAATCCAAAAAATTCTAATAGTTGAAGTTGAAGTTGAGACTTTGAGAAAAAACAATTTCAGAAGCTTAATGTTAGCCTGCTTCATTCATTCCAGAAGCAGTTTTGTTGTGTGTTTCTGGCTGTTGATTTCAGGGGAAGGTGAAGAATTCCTTTATTGTTATTTTATTATTGTTACATGGCATCCACTGACAACAAACAGCCCAGAGCACGATGCTACCATCACCATGCTTGACAGTGTTCTTAGATGCGAAAGCCTCATCTTTTCTCCTCCAAACATACCTCTTGTCAAGGTGGTCAAATAGCTCAGTCTTTGTCTTGTCTGACCTTAAAACCTTTCTCCAGAAGGCCAAAAGCATCTGGTTGGAGTGCAACTTGCTATGGGAACCAAACCAAATATTAGTGGGTGTGTTTTGTTTATTTTTTTCTTACCTGTACTGCAGCTTTTTGACCAGCTGTTGCTTTATGACTCCAGGTGAGGCCATGCCAGTGACGAAGAAGCCCGGGAGCTCTGTGATTGCAGGCTCCATTAACCAGAACGGCTCTCTGCTTGTCAGTGCTACACATGTTGGCATGGACACTACGCTGTCTCAGATTGTCAAACTAGTGGAGGAGGCTCAGACTTCAAAGGTGAATTACATGGTTTGGCCTGTGCACTGTATATACCAGCTTTGAGAGTAACGCTGTACAAGTGTTTATGTCTTTACTTTGTATTTTTAGGCTCCTATCCAGCAGTATGCAGATAAAATTAGTGGCTACTTTGTACCCTTCATTGTTGGCATATCTGTGCTTACCCTGATCGCCTGGATCATCATTGGCTTTTTGAACTTCTCTCTGGTGGAGATGTACTTTCCTGTGAGTTCTTTTCCTTTTTACTTCAGTTTTATGTCATTTTTATGAATTGGAAAAAAGCTAACATCATTTCCTTCACGCAGGGTTACGACAAATCCATTTCCAGGACTGAGGCTGTGGTTCGCTTCGCCTTCCAGGCCTCCATAACCGTGTTATGCATCGCCTGTCCCTGTTCCCTTGGCTTGGCAACCCCGACAGCTGTCATGGTGGGCACAGGGGTCGGAGCCCAAAATGGTATCCTGATAAAGGGGGGAGAGCCACTTGAGATGGCGCATAAGGTGTGTTAATGATGATTTTCTGACACCTCTGTGTTAGCCAGGCGGTTATATATGAGAAAGCATCTGTCAGTTTTAACACGTTGAATAAAATTCTAATTATATAAATGCAGGCAGATATCAGATGGGTGAGACTGAATGCATTAAATTTGATTTATCGATGTAGTGCCACATGTATGCACTTATTCGTTTACGTGACATGCATAGTGATTTATTTCCATCATCTAAAATGAGCTTTTTAGACCTCACAAGTGCATTTACTGTATTTTTGTTTTAGTGGGTTATTTTCACCTCTCAAGTATGATCCTCCTGAAAACCAGCTTATTCATTTATGTCTTCTGTAATGGACATTTTGTTGTTAGTCTATATCTTTTGACTTATTTGAGCTACCCTACTAAGTCCTGATGTACTAAATAGAGGACATCCTGGGTTTTCCACTGATATATATGTCATGTGTTTGAGTGGCCTCTTTTAGCTTCAAAGAGGAAGGAAATCACAAAAAACATGTCAAACAAAAAATGTTCAATGGGAAGATTCCCCCCCCCCCAGTTTTCAGGAGGTTATCAGGGTATTATCATCACCCTGTTATGTCTGTGAATGCGATAACTCGAATGAGGAGTTTTAAATTCATGCCATAGGTGTATCTACTAAAAATCTCAGTTTACAATCTCTGTGACCGCATGATCAAGGTCAGAGTTTTCTGAGAACAAGGTGCTGTAGGATTTTGAAATTGATACAGTAGGTATATCTACTAGAAGCCTGAAGGGTAGCACTGGGGGCGCCAGTATTTTTATATTGTAGTTTTCTGTTTCATGAATTGTAATAATTTTTCCACATTCTTTAATTTGCTTGAGAGCTGTTATTCTGAAAAAATTCCCATCTCCTGCTTTAATTGTTAAAAAATATTTTAAAAAAATCTTAAAGACTGTTAAAGATGAGACACATGAATAAATAATTGAATTCTCGATGCTGGAGGTGATAAACGTCTTTTATATTTAGATATCATTTCTGGGGTCACAAAGTAAATAACTTATAATATTATCTTTCATATGCAGGTTCAGTCTGTGGTGTTTGACAAGACCGGCACCATTACATACGGGGCCCCAAAGGTTGTTCAAGTAAAGATCGCGGTGGAGGGGAATAAGATGCCTCGCTCCCGCCTGCTGGCCATTGTAGCCACAGCTGAGAACAACAGTGAACACCCGCTCGGAGCCGCTATTACCAAATACTGCAAACAGGTTTGCCTTTCATCAGATTTGACCCCACGGTGAGATGAATGATAATCTACAGTAATGTATATGTGGAAGATGTTGATCCATTGTTATTTGCGTGCAGGAGCTTGGCACAGAGTCTCTTGGCACGTGCGTGGACTTTCAGGCGGTGCCGGGCTGTGGCATCCGATGTCAGGTGAGCAACACAGAGAGTCTGCTGAAGCAGTTGGACAGTGACAGCGAGGACAACAACCAGCGCAACAGTGTCCTAGTCCAGATCAGCGACAGCCGGATATGCACCAGCTCCCATCCACTCATCATGGACCCACAGCCGCAAAGTATGTTTGGAAGTGCATTCCTACTGCACGATTACAGTTGCTGTAAAGTTGTGTTTCACTTGCTTTTATGCCTTCTTGCTGTTGTTTGCAGGCCTGGTTCAGACAGCCACCTATGTAGTCCTGATTGGGAACAGGGAGTGGATGAGGAGGAACTGCCTGCGAGTCACACCTGAAATCGACGAAGCCATGATCGAGCACGAGCGCAGAGGACGCACTGCTGTTCTGGTGGCCGTAGACGGTGAGTAGCAATGTTAAAATTGACTCTTTTTCTCTCACTTTCTGACTGCTTGAAACTTAAAAACCTTTTTTTCTGTGCATAGACCTGCTGTGTGCAATGATAGCCATAGCAGACACAGTGAAACCAGAGGCTGAGTTGGCGGTCCACACGCTGACCAACATGGGTCTGGAAGTTGTGCTGATGACTGGAGACAACAGCAAGACAGCTCGGGCTATTGCTGCTCAGGTAAGCAAAGCAGACGAATGAAGAGCTGCTTAATACTGATGCTATCATTAGACTTTTGTTACTAGATGGTGAAGTTGTAACAGAGATGATGGCTTCGATTTTTTGCTTTTCTGCTTTAATGTCATATTAAGCTGGAAACCCAACACGTGTTTGATTCCTGAGCTCATCATTCTGCTTTTTGTCCACCAGGTCGGCATCAGGAAAGTGTTCGCTGAGGTGCTGCCCTCCCACAAGGTGGCCAAAGTGGAACAGCTGCAGCAGGCGGGAAAGAGGGTCGCCATGGTGGGTGACGGCGTCAACGACTCGCCCGCTCTGGCCATGGCTGACGTGGGCATCGCCATAGGAACCGGGACAGATGTGGCCATAGAGGCCGCAGATGTGGTGCTGATCAGGGTGAGAATCTGATCCGACAAAGGTGTCTGTTTTGTAACATGAAAGCGGCACAGATGATATTTAGCATGATGTGAATCGCATGCAGACAACGCAACAGGTCACCAGTGACTCTCCAACTTGAGAAACAAAAGTCTAACATAAAAAACCTTGTAGACTGAAATAAAAACAGTTGATCTGTTTTGTTTTTTGTTTGTTTTTTAAAGCTTTGTGCTGAGAGGATTTTACTTAAAGCATTTCAACTTTTTCACCTTTTTGCCACAAATTGCTATTAACGCCCTGCTCATTTACCCAGTGTTGTTCTCTTGTCTTCAGAATGACCTGCTGGATGTGGTCGGCAGTATTGACCTCTCTAAAAAGACCGTCAAGAGGATCAGGATCAACTTTGTCTTCGCTCTTATCTACAACCTGGTTGGAATTCCTATTGCTGCTGGTAGGTTCTTTGGTGGGCTGAATGCAGAGTGAGGTCATCCACTTTTTTTAGTATCATAGTGAAATCACTTTGAGCTCTGTGGAAATACGAACCTCATCTATTTACAGGGGTGTTCCTTCCCATCGGCCTGGTGTTACAGCCGTGGATGGGCTCTGCTGCCATGGCGTTGTCATCCGTCTCTGTGGTTTTGTCCTCGCTTCTACTTAAATGGTAATGAAATATTTGGGGTTTTGTTGAAGTATTTTGTGTGTATTTTGTGTTAATTCATAAAAGCTTCTGTCCATTTTATCCCCTTCATCTTTATGTAGTTACACTAAACCCACTGCAGAGAAGCTGGAGGCCAGACTGGGTACCAGCAGGCGGCAGGGCAGCTTGTCTGACGTCAGCGTCCACATCGGCATGGGCGAGATGCGTCGCCCGTCCCCCAAACTTAGTCTGCTAGACCGCATCGTCAACTACAGTCGAGCCTCAATCAACTCGCTGCGCTCTGACAAGCATTCAGTCAACAGCTTCGTGCTCGGCGACCCCGACAAACACTCGCTGCTGGTCGGGGACGCTGCGAGCCACGAGGATGACTTGTGTTGAATCTGAGGAGCTTACAATAGAAAGTGCGTTTATTCCAGGCTGGGCCATGCTAAGTCAAAAGGGTTACATTGAATAATGGCCCTTCCATCTGCTGTAGGTGCCCTCAGGCCAGCACTGTTTACGTGAAGAAAGCTTTCCCTTGTTTTCTTTTAGCCCAACCCACTGATCACACTCTTCAGACTATGATGAGATGGGTTTTGTTGAGGTTACGCTCTTGGGGACACTCTTAGACAAACTCATTGACACTACAATCCACAACTCTCCCGTGTCAGCTTCTTCAGAGCCATGAAGCAGGTGCCACATCCAGGAAGCAGAGCTGTGATCATCGTTGCAACTTTACAATCTTGAACATCTATCCAAAGACATTTAAACAGCGGTGCCCTTCCTAAGAGTGGACAGAGTAGAGTTTTATTTTAGTTAATCTCCCTAAATGGAAAAGTGTTGTATAATTATATTCCAAACTATTTATACTATTATTTATCTATTTTTTTTTTCACTACATCAATGTAAAACATGAAGTTCTTGAATCAAAATGTAAATTATGATTTTGACGTTCCCAAAAAATGTGTGATTGCTTAGAAAAGTTATGCATAAAAACTTTATAACAAGCTGCAAAAGGGATTGTTAAGCAAGGAGTGAGATGTGAATGTCAGTGTTACCTAAAGTGCCAGTTGAAGTGCCACCCGGCACATTTCAACACATTCCAAAGATAGCAGCATTCAGAGGTTATCTTGGACTTGATCTTCACAAAGTGTGAGCAGAGGTCTGCTGAAGGTCGATTTAAGCTCTAGTTTCAGCATGCGTCAACTCGCTCCAGCTGTAGTCAGTCATCTGTCAATGTATGTGAAGATTGTTTGCTGTTGCAGCGAAGCAGAAGTTGTTACATGGATTATGATGTTCTTGGATGTCTTTGAGTTGTTGCAATTAGGCTTGTGTTTTGAAATGGCTGAACTCTAAATGCCGTCGTGTCCTTCCTTGTGTCTGCAGTAAGCAAGGTTGTGTTACTGTTCTTGTGTTTCTGTCGTTAATGCAAGGCTGTCACTTTCTCAGCTTTTTTCTTTCCTTTTTAATAGGATTGATGCTGTTGCACTTGATCAAAGAGACTCAGCACGAACAGAGTAAACACAGCTGTGTCCCAGCAGTCCGCCAAACAAGTTACTGAGAAGCAAACGCTAGAATAATAGTAATAGTTCAGTACTATTTAGATCCCACCAGATCTGAGGATGCTGCTGAACAGCCACTGCTGTTGTGAATCATTAGAAAACAGTTGAGCTATTTTGGTTTCCGAATTATTTCTCTCTTGCTTTTCCTCCTGATGAGAAGTACATCAGCACGTCCTGCCACTTCCCCATGATGCACTCTGGTCTGGTCAGTTCTGCCAGAATGCTGTTTTTGTGCAATGCCTTTTTCAAGTGTCCATAAGGCCTCAGATATCTGTGTCCATGTTTGCGCGTTCTTCTGAACATTGTGTGCCTTTTAGAATAAAAATGCTTTCGTAACATCACATTGCTGTTTTTGCTTTAAGCCACTAGATGGCACTGTGGATCAACAACGACCCTCGCTGTGGGATTTTATCAAGTTTATTTCATCTGGTTAGTCAAAACATTACATCACCCCAGTGTACTGCAAAACAATCAGAAAACATTCTTTGTCACAGTATTTTAAAAATTATTAATGCAAGCTATAAACGACTTCCTCTCGAGTTGATTCGTCTCGCTTTGGCTGTGTTGAAATTTCATTTGATTTGGTAAATTGAATTTTCTTAATTGTTAGAGTTAACTGATCAAGCACGGACTGAAATCGGTGTGGTTCTAAAAATGTGCAGCATTTGGAAATCTGCTACAACATTGTGCTTTTCTAGACACACCGCAAACAGCTGGAATTGGAAAGTGCTACATTCATTCACCATGAACACGAGAATAACAAATTTCACTTCAAATAAACTGGAGAGAGCTCCAGGGCGTCTCTCTGAAAACACTGAAAATCTAGAATTGTAATTTTACAGCGATAAATTCAAAGAGATTACAGAGTTTAAACATTTAAAAACACCTCACAAAAAATTACATCATATGGGAAGGAGTCTGTAAATATTTCAAAAGCATTTAATTTTTTGTTGAATGCACGCTGGGTTCCAGAAACGCATTTGAGTTGGGTTAAAGGTGTGAGTTTTGTTGCTTTGAGTTAATCTTTGTTCTTTTTTTCTCCCACTCGTGATTTTAAAAATGTCCGGTGATGCGCTTGGCCTGGCACCGAAAGCGAGTTTACAACAGTTTACAGACACATTCTTTTAGACGCAACAGGTTAATCAACTGTGTCCAAACACGCGTTATCTGAATCCTGACTGCAGAACAAAAGTACAGAGCATAAAATCTACCTGCTTTATCAGCTCGCTTGGCTTGAACTTGGTCATGGCATGTGCAGATATGACTGAGGTGCAGATAAAGTAAAAGGGGGCGCTGGAGGTCTTTGCTTCAGATATCTTTTTGGCTGGGAGTTTGTGCATTCCTCAAACTCACCGGACTCGAAATGTGTTACTGTTTGAAGTTTTCAAAGCAGGCAGAGTGTTAGCGAGATGAACCATTTAGGTGTGGCGTTGACAAATAGCATCCATGAGAAGTCTATAACATCTATATCTGACACTCTAAATGCATATAACGATGTAAAAACACTTCTGCCACCTTGTTATTAGATCTCTCATACTAGAATTGGGCTTGGTAGAAGTGAGAACCAGCGTTTTTTTTCTGAAATGATTGATATGAATTTAACATTTATTGTCAGTGTTCCTGAACACAGCCTCTGTGTCACTAAAGAGGCAGAAGAATACTTTTCAACAAGCCAGAGAGTGGTTTGTTCACACCTGTCTGGCAATTAGAATAAATAGAACAATAAACACTGATTATTCAGACATGAAATAGCACCGTGCTGGCCTATTATAACATCCCATTTTAAAGGGTGTATCCCTGGAGAAGGCTTGTTTAGTATCACTCATTTGGCAGGTGAGTTAAAGTGAATACCAGGAGGTTGAAATCCTTGACAGAGGTTTAAAAAGTACAGATTTGGCAAATGTAATCAGATCTGACTAGTCAGAATAAAGACCAGAAAAAAGAAAAACCGCCGGGCAGACAGATGTGACAGTGGTTTCATGGCAACATAAGATCAACAAGTCACAGACATTAAAGTAATAAAAACATATGGCACAGAAGAAAACCTTACGATGGGCCACTAAACATCTGTCGAGATAAACATCAAACTTTTAATCCCGCTTGGAGAACATCTTCAGCAGTTTCAGTAAAATCTACAATCACTGACAAACGTGAACAGCTCATTACAAAGAGGCTGACAGCGAGGGGGAGTCCTCAGATATCCATCTGGATCGGTGGAGGTGAGGAGAGAAAAACTTAACTTTGGCACACTGAATGAGGAGAGCTGGCAGAGACGTGAGGAGCGAGTCTGCAGCTGTGTTATGGCAGTGTTCGGATGAGGTTGGGCGGTGATTGGGGGAGTTGCACACACTCATAGCCCTTTGTTGAAGTAAACCCTCTCCACTCCTGGGTGGTTGGCACGGATTTTCTCCTGCAGCTCCGGCTCCAAGCGGCTGACTGACATAGAGCTGGATTAGAGGGCAAAAAATAAATAAAAGGGGTTAATGGGTCAAATGCATACAATGTAGGCATGTAATGCATCCTTTTGGGCAGAAAAAGACTCATGCATATATCCACATAATAATAAGATGATTTACTACTAATAACTTCAAAATGGTTCACTCACCTTTTCTGAGGGAATAAAGCACAACAGAGTGGTGTGGCAAACACGAGGCTGAAAAACAAGAAACGGAAATGATGAGCTCACGTGTTTTTAAATTAAAGGCCTCTCGAGCTCACCGAGATTCAAACTTAGAGATTTTTAGTAGATACACCTATGGTATCAATTTAAAGCTCTTATGTTGCTTGGTTCTCAAGTTATCGCATTTGCAAACTTACGTGTCCACACCGCCTGGCCAGGTGATAACAATGTCCCATCAGCTTAGTATAGATGAGGGGTAACAAAAGCCCCCCAAGAACTATGTCTCAGACTCTGCAGGCCTCAGTCAGCATGTTGAATTTAAGAAGTTCATGACAGCACAATTAGAAAAAGACTGAACGGGTATGGTGTCTTTGGACAGGTTTCCAGGAAAAAGCCCGTTCTCTTTAAAAAGAACATGGTAGCTTAAGTTTGCAAAGTTGCATCTGAACAAACCTCAAGCTTTCTGGAGCAACTCAACCACAACATACCAGCACACCTGATACCAACTGTCAGGGAGGATGGTGGAGGGCTGATGATTTGGAGAGCCTGTTTTGCAGCATCAGGTTGTAGAAACCCTGCAGTCACTGAGTTAACAGTGAACGCATCTGTATACCAAAGTGTTCTAGAGTCATGTAAAAGTCATGAAAGTCATGTGACAGGACGATAATCCCAAGCACAGACAAAAGGTGCAATGGCCGAGTCAGAGTCTGACTGAAATACTGTGACATTGTGGCATTAATGAATGCCTGCAAACCTGAATGAACTGAAGCAACGTTGTAGGGAAGAATGGACCAAACTGTTTACATAAACTCACACATTTACATAGACACACTGCTGTGATGGTGGAAGCTTCTATAAAACAAGGTTATCATTTCAAAAAATGATGTAAATGTCCATTTATCGGGAGCTACTGATATCAGTCTGATACTAATACCAGTGCTGGTACTGAAATTATTTGTATTTTGATCAATCTGTCCACCTATAACTTATAACAGAGGTCTCAATCACGCAGCCTAGGGGGGCAAAAGTATTTGAAATTTTAAAAAAACAAACAAGACAATATTTGTGGGTGTTTTCTTGTTTGGTTCATTGTTTGTTTTTTTTACTACTTGAACACTAAAGTGGCCCTCCAACGAGATGACAGCGGCAGCAGCGGCCCACCGGTCATTTAAGTTTGAGACCCCTGATCTATAACATCACAGGGAGGGGGAAGAGCTTTAAACCTGCATTCTATCAGAAGGCCACCAGATGGCGATAGCTCTGATTATAGAAATCTCCATGAAAAGCTTTCATTCTTGACCTCTGTGAACACTGCTGAGTTTATGGGATCAATTACTTCTTTAGGGGCACATCAAATAAAAAAATGAAACCTATTCTGTAAATCTTGGTCATACCATGTTTCAAAATGGAGGATTACCTAAGATATGGAAATCACACACTCATGAGCTAACTAGTTATCAATCAGAGCCAGAGTCCGTGTCACATCCATTTTCTGGCGAGCAAGATGGCAGCGACAAAAACGTTCATCTCGAAGCTTCAAAATGGAAATCTAGAAACTAACAGGTGATGTCACACCTTCAATTTACGAGGGGCAGCCAATTAGAAGAAAGTCGGCATAAATGGAGGGCATATACACTACCTGCAAACCAAAAACACAAAGCACTGTTGAAGCACTGATAAACACCAGGTGTACTGTAATTTCATCCTTGTGGGTGCAGAAACATCTGCACATTATTTAAGTAATGAAGCATGTATGTAAACTTCCATTACACATTGTGGAAGTGAATGGATTAGCGTTCTCCTAAAAGGAGCCTGCTTCCCCATTTTTGTGGATTAGCTTGCAGAATGTGGTCCTGATCACAGTCATGTGAGTTACACAAGACTTTAACTGGTCGCACCGAGGGCTCGTGAGGCAACGCCGAGTAGGAAGCACAAAGTGAAAAGCTGGGTGATGATGTGCGAGTCATCATGAAAGAAAAAAAAGGAAGCAGCAGATTCAGTTTCATGTAAAAAATAATTAAGTTATTGAGCCACACACGGGCTAAAGCATCTTCATATCGTTATCCACTGAGCTAACAAATTTTATGAGGGCATTTTATTAGGGGCATTACACCACACTGTAAATGGAAGCATTTATCATCAGTGTGATCTTATGTTATGATTGTGGGGTGTTTGTAGTAGAAAGAAGACTGCACATGATGGTGAACGTATCAGGTGAACTATCTCTGGCAACTCACCAGAATCCCACCAGGCTGACTTGAATAGGTGCATTTATCCATGGGAACCTCTGAAAAAGGCCAGGCAGAAAAAAATGAGTGAGAGGCACAAAAGCGGCAGAGAATCCGAGAGCGGCCTCATGCACTCGGGGCTTTTGGTCTCTCTAATATGTGATCATAAAAAGGAGCTAGGCAGTTAATGATCGTCTAACTTGCTGACATTTAATGCAACAAATGCATTTCTCATATTTTGTCTTAACTCAGGTGTGTGCTTACCTTCAGAAAGGCCTTCTTTTCCAAATGGTTCATTAAAAATGGGGGAATAGCTGAAAAGAGAGGAAAACTGATTTTATTTCTGAAATTAATAATAATATCTGAAGCCAGATGTTAAAGTGAGAAAACACTTCCATACCCATTCCCGGAGAAGCCATGAGAATCCTGGAAACCACAACCTGAGAGATGGCCTGCTGCGCAGCCTTTGATGACTCTCCTAACCTGTTGTCATTTTCATCCATTATAGGTATACCATGCTGAAGCTCTCTGAAGACAACAAGCAAAACTGGTAACAGTTCTGGAGATAGATGATTGTGAATGCTGAATGCTCTGAATAATATGCATGGAAATGCACAAGAGCTCCTGCTGAAGAACCTGGAAACTGAAATGAAATACAGCAACAGCTAGGAAATAAAGTGGAGGAAGAGGCTGTGTAATGCATCTTATAAATTAAATGTCAGGAAACCTGTTTTTCATGAAAACAACTGAAGTTTTCTTATAAAAGTGAAAACACTGAATGCAGTTTCACTGCATGCTGTAAACCATGAACAGTGCATGTATGAATTTATCATATCACGGGGACTCCTCACACAGATGGACGAACTCCCCGTTCTTCATAGTAATACATCAGAAACAGCAATGAGCAGACAAATATTTAAGATTTAATTAAAGTATGGAAATCTGAGTGTATGACCTGAAAACACAGAACAATGACACCTTATAGTAAACTACACATTTTCAGTCATTAACTAGTTGCTTATTAGCATTTATATCAGTAACCTTTTTGCACTTCTAAGCACCTTTGTCTGCACGACAGCACATTAGGTTTTCCATCAGTAGCCTTCTACCTACTGCTTACAGATACTCCGCATGAATTATGATCTTAAAAGACTTTCCTATCCAAATAATACCAAAAAATATCACTCAAAGTCATGTCTCTTAAACTGAGAACATGTTAACAGTTCTATAGTAAAGTCTGGACCTGATTATCCAATGGTGTAGAGGAGGCCATGCAAGACGCAAAAGCCCCAAAAGCTTAACAGAATTTTATTTTCTTAAACTTTATATCTTGAAATCATATTTTCAAAAGCATTTGATTTTTTTATCATAACAAAATGATATCATTGGTAGAATACAGTAGTGCAGTAGTAGTAGTTTCTCCCCTGCGCTACCGAGATTAGCATTCACTCCCAAACTCAGCTAACTATCCTGCTTACAGAACTTCCAAAACAAAGGAAACAAGGAGAAGTCGAGATATCAAATGACAAAAATGGAATCTGAAAGTTTAAAGAAAATTCCCATTTCTTGTTCAACATATTCAGAAGGAAAGAAAATAAATGGTTCTTAAGTTTGAAGTTGCTGAGACGTTAAAGCAGGGTGACACCCAAGTAGCAGCACCTCACAATCACAGTGGATTTATAATCTGAAACTCTAATTGAATCCAAATAAAGAATCCATGCGGGCCCTTATCAGTGAACGACCTGCTGCAAGCATCCAGGAAATATTTCTGCTTTCCCTGCATTATTATTTTTTTCCAAAAAAGAGGAAAAAAAAGATGTTTTAACGATGCCTTTTACAATTAGAGACATCCCAAATGTGTGCGTTTCCAGAGAAAAGCTTTCTGGGCATTAATTACTGTTTTAATACCCATCCAGGAGCAGAACTGTGAAAAAGAGCAACAGATAGAGGGAGAGACAATCAAAATAGCATTGTCCTTATAAAAACATGAAACAGCTCTGACTGCTTGATTATTCATTATCATTTCACTAAGGTGCAGTGTTCTCCATTTATAACTATTCCTGTATGACATTGAAGAAAGGAAAACAAATCATCAGAACATCAAAACAAGCTGAGCCCAGGGTTCAGTAACTTGATGTTCTGGTCATGGTTTGTAACCAACTTGGAGTTTGACACTATTAACACACATGAAACTTCTCTGCTCTTCTCAAGTTGTCAGTTCATTATAGCACAAAAGTACTGCAGTTAGGAGAACTCAGGACGATTTAAATAATGTCATCAAGCCAGTGTGTCGCTCCTCCTGTACCGGAGGTATGACACTGACTCTAATTATATCATCTTTGAGACTGAGCGAATCTTTAGTATAAATATTGCATTAAGAGTGGATGGACAGATGGACAGACCAGTGATCTTTACCTTTGTCGCATCAGCGGGATGTTGATACAGTTAGCAGCAGCTACAGCAGCAAATGGAACAAACCGTCCGATCAGCGGTGAAACGTGCTGCAGCGGGAGGAAAGGAGGAAGCTCAGATGTAAACATAGCTTGAAGAATTCACACCAATATTTCAGATGCTTTACAGAAAGGCCTTTCTGCCGCAAAGTCCAAATAAAAGCTCGCATGACAACATGATTACTGAGCGTGATGCTCTAAACAACATGGGCTTTCAGTGAGAAACAATTCATGTGTGGCTAACTTCATACCAGCACACCCACATGTCTGAAGTCAAAGCATTAATAGGAGATGTAGGATGGGGTTAGATGAACTGATACCTTTGTTAGTGCATTTAGTCCTAGAGCGGTGGCAACTGCCCCCGTGGTGGCAGACACATAAGCTGTGCCAAGCTGACTGCGAACAAAAGAGGCACCGGTCACGTCACACAAACAAAAACCACCGTCCACACCAGCACTGTTAAATTAAGGGGTTAATATGTGCCGGCATCAGCGCCAAAG
Organism: Haplochromis burtoni; assembly: GCF_018398535.1. Taxonomy (NCBI): domain Eukaryota; kingdom Metazoa; phylum Chordata; class Actinopteri; order Cichliformes; family Cichlidae; genus Haplochromis; species Haplochromis burtoni. The sequence continues at coordinate 3,279,188 of NW_024582371.1, forward strand.
CAGCTGCCTCTTACCCGACGGTTATGGGAGCGTCACCACTCCTGTTGGTGTAATTCACTATTGCGTTGAAAGACTGATTGATCCACTGCCAGAACAGCACAGCAGGAGTTGTCCTGTAAATTGAAAATACAGTTTGAAATCATTAAAAATGTGCATTACTGGGTGTAAACAGATATTTGTACTCTCCTGTGTGGGAATGCCATCATCCCAACAAGCACCAATAACACTGGCTCCTTCTATAAGCAAAAACAGCAATGCTGCATGCACTACACCAGCCCTGTGAAACTTTAGCAGCAAAATTTAAACCAGCATGTGTGAATTTCCCTCGATGACATGCTCTGCTGCTTAAAAAGAAGCTATAATAGGCCTGGGTGTGGCTGTGACAGTCTGACAATTAACTCGCACATGATCTTACTTATAAAATGTCATCATGCATCCAGTGATCGTCATGTTCATTGGAACCTGTGCCGACATGCGGCCTATCAGGATCATCTTCTCTCCAGTGTCGGGATGGAAAGCTGAGTCAAAAACATACTTGGCTCTCCACAGTTCATCCTCCGTCAGCCCTGGAGAGACTATACCTTCCCTGCAAGACAGCGAGCGTGTAAAATCATATTTCTCGTTTTACACCGGCAGTGAGTTTACAGCCTGTTTCTGAAAAACTGGGCGGGCTGGTTACCTGTAATCGGTGATGATTTTGTGCGCGTGTGCTAGTTGTTCATTTGTCAGGAGAATGTTCCTGGGATCTGTGACGGTGAAGAAATGTTTAGCCCGACCCACAAATGTGCTCTGGTCCCAGCGGGGCTCCTTGATGTTTATGGAAGTGGATAGCTCAGCTGCCATTTTTATCTGGGGAAATAAAATGTTACAGGCGCAATAAATGTATCCGATTTTGCACATGGTAATACTTATCATAGTCGTTTTTGTTTCCACACTTATATTCCTGGACTACAGCAGAGTGGCTGTGCATGAGTCACAGTTTGAAATAATCTTGGGCATTGATAAAATAGATGGATGAACTGCTACCGTGTCTCTGTTATATTTGAACCTTCAAAGTGGTTTCTACCACAAGTAGAATCACACACACAGACGTACTATGACAAAGTGCTTTCAAACATTCTCACACACACTCTGATTAATGCATCTCGGGTAACTCGACGTTCAGTACCTTTTCCAAGGATGTGTCAACATGTGGACCGGAAAAGCTGGAAATTAATTCACCAGGGCCCTGCTCCAGCACTTAGCAGAGGAGTTAGCTCCCCTTCGGGCTTCATTTCTCTTGCAGACAAAAGTCAGCAAGGGAGGACTGGCGGAGCACAATGCTTCTTTTGCCACGCTGCTAATTCAGCATAATGTGACTAAGTGAGGGCTGACCTAACAGGAGGACTGTGAAACACCAAATTGCAACTGGGCACACACACCAACTCCCAGTCTGAAAAGCACCCTGCATGTATAGGACAGCTGGGAAAGTGGCATTTTTAACCAAAAAGTTACAAACTGAGTAAAGTCTGTGGCTTTATTTGCTGTAACTGGGTACTTACCTAAAACTTTATTATATTAATTAGTCTGAAAGCAGACAGAACTGGCTTGCAATGGAAAAACACCAGTGGATGGGGGTTTTTTTGTGGATGTGCATGCAGCATGCTGTTCCAACCCAGCTTGATCTGGATTTGTTCTTTGCCTCAGATGAACAACTGTGAGAAGGCATGCAGCAGCAATGAACTCGAACTGAAGCATGGCTGCTGGATCGGCATTAAATAAGAAATCTGTGCAGTACAGAAAGCATGCTGTCGCTTTAAATTGATTTAAACTCAACGGGGGTTCTCACGAGATGTCAAAAAGCCTTCAGTGGCCCAATAAGACACAAAGTTACTGCTGGAAAGAGATTAAAGGGCACTTCTTGGCCTCAAATCCCCGAGTTAGGGTGAATAATATGATGCCAAATCAGTAATAAATGCGCTGTGAAAGGAGTGAAGTTTGTACCGACACGGCCTTTGATCCATAAACGCACAGCTGGTTCTGCCCTCAGTCTCAGCCAATCAACGGCGGCCTGCGTGGCTACACATTAACCTGCAACTCCTTACAATCAATTGTTATGTATCCCACATATTTTAACCCCTGTATCAGCCTGGTATGTGCTATAATACAAAACGCCGCTCTCTGTGCGTGGTCGCAGGGTAATAACATGCCCCCTGGATGGATACGGTTTGTTGTCCAACCCGACGTAGACCAGTTAAATCTGGACTGTAACTGGAGGTGTTTCTGTGATCTGAAGAAAAAAAAAGGCGCCAAAATCTTCCCCCAAAACAATGAAAATCAAGGTGCGACCGTTTTAAAAATGGCAAATTAGCCACTACATCTGTCCAGCCCGTTAATTGTCCAGCTGTGCGCCCCAGATTCAACTAGTATCAGCCTGCCACATCCACACACGAGCAGTGGGATCCCAAGGAGCAAAAAGCTGTCTGATCACTGCTTGACACGTCGGACACACAAGCGCACACGGCACAAAACTGTCGGTCCGTTTTGGGAAACGAGCACAGGTTACTTACTGCACTGTGGTCTCCGGAGGTCCGCAAGAGGAGTCCCTGAAAGGCTGCGGCCAGCTAATTTTCAATGCAGCAGTGTCAGCTCGGCCGGAGGTCGCACAGGAACCGCGAGGGGCTTCACCGACAAAATAAAAGCCCTGCCTCGCTTCTTACTAGGGAAAAACATCTTATAATGACAGGAAAAAAAACACGCAGCGTTGATCCAATGTTTCGCAAAGCAGCAGGAGCTGTGATCAGCAGTCTGAGGGGAGAAACTGAGCTGCAATCCGCCAAATCCTTTAAATCATGCTTTTATTTTCAGCACTACATCCGCCGGTGCTCTGTGAACTATCGCTACATTGATTTTACAGGCAGTAAATCAGTAATATCTGTTAAAACTTCGGAGGATTTCCACACATGCACGTGTAATAGGCGGGTATTAATAGTGGTGCATGACATGTGCATGAAAATTAAAGCAAACGACAGGTTATTTGGTTAATATCAGAAATGCATAATAAAAAATAAAAGTAAAACATCACGCTGCAAACAATGTCCTACCCTTTTCCATGTTAAAAAAAACTGTGCAAAAATCCTGTTTTAGAAATTAAATAAACAAGCAAAACAGATGTTAAAATGACCAGTTTACTGCAAATAGTCCACTCACAATAAAGCTCATTATCAGTGTCTGAGCTGATCACCTGCACCGATTTTGGGTGTCTGTTTCCATCTAGTGGTCACTCCTCGGGAATAATGTCATAAGCTGTACAAAAGGGGAAATAAATGACACAGCAACTCCAGTTTTAATTTTTTTTATAGCTGTGAGTGCAAAACATTAAGTTATATTATTATTTTTATTTATTTTACATCTGATGTCATTTGTAGCAGTATTGCCTAGTTAAATGAAATACATTAACTCCCATCCCATATGGAAAAGAAATAGTAAAAACTTATATGTGATTACTCATGAAAGTGGCCACTTTCATGAGTAATCACATAAGGCTTACATGATTTACTCATGATTTCTCATTACTTTCATACATTGTTTTAGTAAGTATCCAAAACATACAAGTTTCATTATATAACTTTTCAAGGGATTTTATATCTGTTTTCACTCTTATATGCTTTTCATACAAGTTTCACACAAGACAGATACAAACTTTATAAGATTTATATATATCTTTTCCGTATGGGATATGAGACAGCAGAAAGAGAACTACTTACACTATAACGGGATATAAAAAGAACAAAGTTTGTCAGTGCCATGTGATAAAAATCAAATACAAAAGTGCAAAGAGAACATACTCGTTTCTATCATCTCACAAAATAAGCACTTTCGCTTCGGTTACAAAAAGAAAAGAGTTCACATTGTATGCACTGCAACCTTTTGTTTGAGGCCATGCCGAGTGAAAGATGCAGCGTATATACTGTATGTGGCGACACACTCTGCTTATCAACATCTAGTCGTTATTCTCAGCGTTAGTTCATTCATGTTTCCTGACAATCCAGCAGGTATTATGACAGTATTGTTCATAGTAGCAATCATTTCTAGCAATTAAAACATCATGCACAGAGAGGAAGGAGTTAAAAGGACGGTGGTGTTCATCTAGACGTTACAGTTTCCATTTTATTGTAATTATGGCACACATTTTCAGGGGAGAGGGATTGAATGCTTCTTTTCCCCAAGCCTCTGTGCAGCCCATTACCGTTCTCAGCAGTGATCTTTACAGGAAATAGTCTGGCGTACGCCGCGTCACGTGGGGCTCTCCTCTGCGTGGTGCAGGGTCAAACTGTAGGCTAAAACAAACAAAGGGCAGGGCTCTCGTCATCTCATAGACTGAATAATAAGGTTTATTTATTTAAGTCAGCAAAGTGAGATTAATTGTTTAGCCAGCTATGTCAACTTTAAAGTCAAGAGTTTCTGTGTCACAAAGGTAGCCTGGCTAAATCACCATGGTAACCTATGCTGAATGCTCAGCCTGGTCGAGAGCAAGTTATGTTCTATCGGCTGAAAGTGGCACATTTTCCCTGACTCTTTTATTTACAGTAAGTTTATTATAGATTGTTAAACTGCTGTTAAACTAAAACCACTGAATGAAGTGCAAACATTCCCGATGCATTACCACAGTAATGTACATGTAATTATTTATGCTGAATCCAGAATGCACACCAGGAATATTCGTTCAATGAATAACATTAATTTCATTAATTTGATCTGCCAACAAACTAAAGAGATTTCCCCGTCTCCTTCATTAGGCTATGAGACAGTAACCTTTAATGCTTAAATGGATCCAGTTTAAAGTGTTAGAGCTCTAATGTGCACCCATCACCTTAGAAATGAACAGACAGCAGCACTGAGACTGCACTCAGCCATAAAATTATTAACTTGAATTAAAATGTTTATTTTACTGCTCTGTGCACTAAATTGCTAGATTATGTTCATTATAGACTAGTCATCACCACTTTATCATTATCATCTGATAGCATCGATGACTGAAGTAGGTAGCACTCACGGGGATCATTTTGTGAGGAAGAAGAGTCATATGACATAAGGGGTGACTTAACAGCGAAAGTTGATAACCAGGTGTTGCTGAGCCAGCTAAAGTAATGAAAGACTTTGTTGAACTTTGTATGTAGCATCCCCCCCTCATTGCAAAAAGATATGTTTGCATTATTAGACATGACAAAATTTACTTACAAGGAGTATTTCAACGTGTCATCAAGCTCCATGATTGCTGCCTGGTTTCCACAACGATAGCAATAGTTTGGTGCACTGAAGATCGTCACTACATTGCGGTCGTGGCACCAGTTATAACCCTAAATCAAGACATCAGCTTCATGTTAGCTATTTTATAGCCACTGACTGTGAAGGGTACATCTGACGAAGAAAAAAACAGAATTACTTGTAGTACACAAACAAAGTCAGAGTACCTCCATAACCAGCTGGTGGGCTCTTGAAACCAAAGTGAGACCGTTTGCGTGGTTGAATGTCTCAGAAATGTCCTGCCCGAAAGTGTAGCCAGCACCGCGTGGTGATATGCCCCAGCCACCGCGGTCATCAGGATCTGACCATAACAAGTCACACATTGGACCCTGAAAGGTGAAGGGAACGCCAGTGTTGTTTAGTGCAATTTCTATTCAGTAAAAAGAACAGAGTTAGCATACAGTGATTACCTACAAACTCCATGGTGAACTTTCTTGAATGCGTATGCTTACACTAAAGCAGTCAGCTGGGATATTTCCTAAATTAATCTCTAAACATCTCTAAAAAGCATTTACGTAATCTGTGTTTACCTCATGAGGAACCTCCTGCAGGCGATCCAGCGCTCTGATGTGTTCCAGTGTATCTATTGATGGGGATAATCCTCCATGTAGGCAGAATATCTTTCAAATAAGAAATATGAAATAAACAACACATAACAGCTCAGTGCACCTGTCCTTCAGGTTGGGTCTGAAAACACAACATTACCTGGTTATCTACCAGCGCGGTAAGGGGAAGATAATCAAACAGATCTGTAAAGTACTTCCAAACGTTGGCATTTCCATATTTCCTCAAGCACTCGTCGTAAAAACCGTACACCTGCGTGATCTGTCTGCTCTCGTGGTTCCCTCTGAGAATTGTGATCCGTTCGCGGAACCTTACCTACGAAGAAAAACACATTTGTAATAGAAGTTTGGTGCATCAATCCAAATATTGATACGGGTATCAGATCGAAACTAGCACAACAGGATGGATACTTTGCTTCTATCCTCTAAGGTCAGTAAATTTATAAACATTCATCTCAAAAATCATGACACACTGCTCTCCCCTCAATAAGATGCCTTTATACACTAAACGTATCAGTAATACTGGCTCTTTGTTTACTTGGAATTGCATCAATACCAAAATTTACAGTTCTGCACAGTTTTACTTCATTAAAAAATTTAAGTCCATATCGATGTTAAGATTACTTTTTTTTGAAATACCTTAAGAGAAACCAGAAGTGTAACAGTCTCCACAGAATAGTAGCCTCTGTCAACATAATCTCCCATGAAGAGGTAATTAGTGTCCGGAGATTTCCCTCCAATCTTAAACAGCTCCATCAGGTCGTGAAACTGTCCGTGGACATCTCCACACACTGTCACTGGGCATCTCACCTCCTGCACATTGGACTCTTTTGTCAAGATCTCCTTGGCCTACGCATGAGAACCAAGAAAACAGGTTAGCATGTACCAGAATGTGGTGCAGTTTGGGAGCCTGTGGAGTACACAAGTTATTAATAAGCCAGATTCCAATATTCCTGCTTTTAAAAAAAATCTGATTATTAAAGAGTTTTCTTGTGTGCTTCTGTAAGTGCACTTTAGGACAAGCAGTGGGCGTAAGGAAAACATTCGCAGGCATCCCCCCTCCATCTTCTCGGCTTGTCTTAGAAATCCACAGCATGCAGCTACAGTCAAATGGTGTGCTCCTGTAAGGCCACATGCAATAACGTCTGAGTCCAGGCAATATTTCTATTAAAGGAGCCATTCGGGGGGGCTGTACGGGCTAAGCGTCGGCTAGCACTGCGGAAAGCTAATAATGTGGGGTACTAATATTAAGTCGCCTGGTAAACCTCACCTTTTCGCAGAGGACTTTGACCTGATTCTCTGTCAGCTGCTTGCACTCGTTCAGTTGTTCGATCCATCCGTCCAGCTCCTTGGTGAATGACTTGTCGTCCATGCCTGCTTTGCCGTCAGCTAGCGAGCCGAGCAGCTGTAAAATTCCTCGGGAAAATATCTCGCTATTTCGTTACGTTTCGGTGTTTCTGCTACGCTACGTCGTACTGACTGGAGAGCTCTGGTGTATTCGCAGCTAGCGCGTGCATGTGCGTGTGCTCGCACGCGGGTGTGCTCCTATCCAGGGGCGGATAAGAAATTTTCTTAGGGTGGCATGGAAATCAAACGGGGTGGCAAAATCACAGCCATTTCTTTACACATGTGCAGGCAGTGGTGGTTTTTGATATGGGCGACATGGGTGGTTGCCCGGGGCGGCATCGTGGCGGGGGTGGCATCATAGCATCGGCAAAAAAAAGTTGCTTGCACCCATGCTGCCCCGACATCATGCCAGCGCATTTTGGGGATTGCATGGGAACCAATCGGAGTAAAGGCTGGGTTTCCTGGGTTGTGTGAAATCCCAGAAAAAAAACCTATACAAGGTGTAGGTCTATTAGTTTCTGTTGTGGGGTTGGGTGTTAATACTGGAGATGCAAGATGGACAAGAAAAGGTCAAAGCCATCAGGTCCTTGGTTTATAAAAAAAATAGAGTAAAGAAGAGGAGAAATGAGCAAAAGATACAGGTAAGCAGATGTGTCTTTGGATAAAGGCAGGTATTATGTATCCTGAAACAAGATAACATTCATTAGTAGGGATTGGGAAAACTTTGTTAGCTACCTTTGTTAGCCACTTGGCTATGATAGTAAACAGTAGACAGACAGATGACACTGATGTGGCTTATTGACAGTGTTGGGACTAACGCGTTATTAAGTAACGCGTTACAGTAACTACGTTATTATTGTGGTAACGAGCACGGTAACTAGTTATTATGCCAAAACCAGGAACGCGTTACTCGTTACTGGGATTTAGATAGGCTCGTTACTCGTTACTTCGTGTGGTGGCTATCGCGGAGCTTCCACAGATTCAGTAACATTAGCAAGTGGGGGAGGCCAGCAGGTGGATGAAGGAAAAGGGACGCAAGAGGAGAGACCCGAAGTGGCCGCTGGTCCGAGAGTGTCAGGTGAACTGAACTTCAGGTAAGAAGTTATGACCTGCAGTCCATCTGAGTCACATATAAACCAAGTTTAGGTGGAGTTTATTTTCGTACTGCGTGCTAGCTAGCATGATGGAGTTTCTATACAGCTGGGTGGGTGCTATGTTACTGATGTTGAACTTTATTTTGTTCATAAGGTTAATTATTAGAGCTGCCAACCGTTCCTTAAAAAACGGAATCGTCTCGTATTCAGAGAAAATATTACGCGTTTCTTATTGAGGTGAAAAGGAACAGTTTGTCCCGGACTTCAGCTACAATGAAAAAGACACAAAGCTGGAGTTATTCTGTGTCTTTGCTGCACAGCTGCCTCTTCTTCTCTCATTCTCTCCCCTCCCTCTCCTGTTTCTACTTCAATCATGAAACTGATCAATGATCAGCTGATCGGCTCTCTTGTTTGTTTATCGCCCACTTTGCGCCAGAAAGAGGAAACCAGCGGATGTCGCGCTAAACAACAGCAGCACGTTTAAGCTTGATCAGCTGTTGTTAGAATTTATTTAATATTAATTTCTAGTATCAGCTGATGTTTGCTGGAGCCACAGCTGTAAAGCTGCTGGTCATGATATGGTTTGGTTATCTGGTGAGAGGGAAACATGAAGATGAAACCAGGAGATGTCCTTACTGAATCATCAGAGCTGTGATGGAGAAACAGGTTTACCTTTTAGGTGACATGAATGAGTTGAAGGGAAGTTATGAACTGTTTCTGAGAGACAAATAACACCAGGATCCTTTTCTAAGTAGCTGACAGCTGGTAACTGTGCAGGGGCGGGTCTAGCAAAGTGTTGCCAGGGGTCCATGTAGGGCATTAAAAGGGAAAGGGGGGCACAAGGAAATACTTTCTTATTCTCATTTAAAATGTCTCACTTTTAAAAAAATAATTATCTGAGTCTTACAACAAACAATTGATAGATTGATACATATATACCATCAGAACAGTGAACATCACTGTCACAACAGCGTTTGTTTTCATTCAAAGGCTTTATGATTTTTCCTATAATATTCCCCGGGACGATTTTTTTTTGTCCCAGTCCAGCCCTGTATGCAGCTCATCTGCAGTCTGGTGTTACCTACATCTTCCTATTCAGAAGGCAGAATTTCCGAGTTCTGAGTACAATCGAAAGCACCACGACTGCAGTTTTTGTGTTGGATGTAAAAAGCAGGCTAGAATCATGCGGCGGTCAACGACGGTCCAGGCGTGGGATTTCTCTCATGGAAATGTGCACATTATTTTTTCCTTTCTATTGGTAGGTGGCACAGTGCACTTGTGGCAAGTAAGCAAGCTAGAAGACTGGCAATCTTGCTGGGTATCCAGTTACGGAAGCAACACATTAACAAGAGAATTCTGAGTAAAACCAAAGTTACTTTCCCTAGTAACTAGTTACTCTGAAAGTAACGAGTAACTTGAAGTAACTGAGTTACTTTTGATAGAAGTAACTAGTAATGTAACTAAGTTACTAATTTAAAGTAACTTACCCAACACTGCTTATTGAATGTTTTGGACTGTGTTTAGCATAATATTAATTAGCCATTAATTGGGAGAGGTGTATTGTTGATTTGTCTGCTATTGTCAGTGTATGATGAATTATAATGGCTGTTTGTTGACCATTTGCATACTCTTGCTGAGGGAGTGCTCGCCCAGGGCACCAAACAGGCCACGAACGCCCCTGTGTGCAGGTGTTACATTCTGTATGTGTTATTTATGGTTATAATACGTCAAATGCTATAAGTATGCACATTTCATATAAACATAGTCTGTGACTTTCTTTAGCCCATATTTCAGTTACATAAAAATTTTTATTTTGATTTTATGCACTGTATAGCATATATAATAACTAAGCATAAGTATAAAATCCAGAAGCTACACAAAATGAGGTGGATCAGTTAGAAATACAAGTTTAACTTTTCACACTCTTTTTATTAAATAATCAAAATCTTATATGCTTTAATTTATACAAGATGTCAGAAATCCCCACTGCCATGAAGACTTGTTTGTTTGTTTTTTCTTTTACCAAAAATTTACTGGGTTAACCCTCTGGGGTCCAGGGTATAATTAGTCGTTTTTTATTATTTGTGATTTTACCTCTATATTTCAACTGTTTATCTTGCCTTGTTTGGTATCATGCTTTTCGGCACAATCTCGCATGTCTAAATAAATGTAAAGTTATTTTTTCATTTTAACATACTGTATTAACACAACTGATTTAAAATGACACAAAAACCCCATAGAATCCAAGTAGGAAAACATTTTGGGGGTTTTTGCAGACAGTAAAGTTTGCAAAAAAAATACCCCAAAATGCAGCCAATGGCTGAGCCATTTTTGTACAAAAGTTTAAAACCACTACTAAAACTAAAATTAAAGAACAATAGGGTATCACAATAAGATGTGACAAATTATTTGTGCTACTCCAAAAAATGCTTTGTTTCCAGCACAAGACAGAGGAGCACATCCAGCTGGAGACACGTTGCAGTCTACCTTTGGTGGCCTCTGTCGCATTCACTAGTGCCCTCATTGTTTTACACACAAAGCAAAACTACACACCAAACATGCCAAATGTCACAAATCTCTCACATCTCAAAGCTCGCTATGGATATTACTGTCTCTCTCTCACTCACTCTCTCTTGCCACTGTTAGTCCCAAAACCTGTTCCCTGTTCCTAATCAACCGAATGCTGATTGGTCAACATGGTACATTGGTGCATTGATGCACAACAGGAAAGGGGTTGCATTTTTGTCTTGTTTTTTGTGTTTTGCTTGCAAACAGATAATGCTTGCAAGCGGTGTTCTTAGAAATCACAGTTTTTACCATTTCCTCCTGCACTAAATGTAGTATTCAGAAAAAAGCATCACATGTGATGACCCTGGTTTTCTGTGGCCTATCAACACATATAGTTTGAAGTCCATTCAATTTCAACACAAGTTGAAATGGAGACTCAGCGTGGCTGCGTCTTGTTGCTCTGTCATCTTTAATCAGTCATGTGATTTGGACACGCCTGCACATCCATCGACCTGAGAGGGTTAATAAAACTCACCTTCATTCTTACGTTCATTTTTAATTGGTGGGGAGGGGATAACACTATGCCATATATTCAGTTTTATAATGTATATTCAATGTTCATTGTAGCTAGGCTCAAAGTGGTAATGCTATTTTATTTTAATAAACAACATTGTTATTGCAAGAGATTATTTTATGGTGGTAACTTCCACCCCATGCCACCACAGTAGGTCTGCCCCTGCTCCCGTCAAATAACTGCGCAAACCACCATGTCAAAAACATGCAGTGATTTATTGAAATGTGCAAAAAGTGTTTTGGATCATTGTCATGTTGAAAAATTAAGTTGTTGCCAGTCAGCTGCTTTCCAGATGTTATTGCATTGTGGATCAAAATCTGAAGGTACTTTTCTGCATTCATAACTCCATCAGTTTTGTCAAAGATAAGAAACACGGGCTGAAATACACCTCTAAACCGTAGAAGAGCCTCCATAGTTTTAGAGATGGCTGTAGACACTCACTGTTGAACCTCTCTCTCTGACCTCCTCTGTACATACTGATTTGAACCAAAAGTTTCAGATTTGGATTCATCACTCAATCAGACCTGTTGCCACCGAGTTTCAATCCAGTTCTTGTATAATGTGACATAGCTCATCCCTTTTCCCTGTATCCCTTACTGAAGAATGGCTACTTGACAGCCATCCTTCTAATGAAATCATTTCAGAATCAGAATCAGAAAGGGTTTTATTGCCAAATGTTGAGCAGGTTTACAACATTAGGAAATTGCTGCGGTGCTTCAGTGCAAACATACTGTCATAAATTACGCTAAAATAGACATGAAAATAAAAATAAGAATAAGAATTAAAAGTGCTAAGTAGATAGATATATACATGATATATACATGAGTGCAGGTGGTGATCAGTGCCAAACATGGAATGATGCAGTGAACACAGCGTAGGGTCATGTGTTAGTGGTGGGAACAGTCATACGGTTATTGTTCATGTGTCCAACAGCAGAGGGGAAGAAACTGTTCTTATGGCGAGAGGTTCTGGTGCGAATGGACCGGAGCCTCCTGCCTGAGGGGAGCAGGTCAAACAGACTGTGTCCAGGGTGAGAAGGGTCAGCTGAGATCCGAGCTGCACGCCCCAGTGTCCTGGAGGTGTACAGGTCCTGCAGAGATGGGAGTCTGCAGCCAATCACCTTCTCAGCAGAGCGCACAACACGCTGCAGTCTCTGTTTGTCCCTGATAGTGGCTCCAGCGTACCACACGGTGATGGAGGAGGTGAGGATGGACTCGATGATTGCAGTGTAGAATTGCATCATCGTCCGTGTTGGCAGGTTGAATTTCTTCAGCTGCCTCAGGAAGTACATCCTCTGCTGGGCTTTCTTAATGACGGAGGTGATGGTGGGCTCCCACTTCAGGTCCTGGGTTGTTGTGGCTGCACCAGGACACCAGACGTTCAACCTCCCTCCTGTAGGCAGACTCATCCCCGTCCGAGATGAGTCCAATAACGGTGGTGTCATCTGCAAACTTGATTAGCTTGACAGACTGGTGGGTGGAGGTGCAGCAGTTGGTGTACAGGGAGAAGAGCAGAGGAGAAAGAACACAGCCCTGAGGGGAGCCGGTGCTGATGGTCCGGGAGTCCGAGACATTCTTTCCCAGCCTCACATGCTGCTTCCTGTCCGTCAGGAAGTCAGTGATCCACCGGCAGATGGGATCAGGCACATTCATCTGGGAAAGCTTGCCTCGGAGATGGTCTGGAAGGATGGTGTTGAAGGCAGAGCTGAAGTCCACAAACAGGATCCTGGCGTAGGTTCCTGGGGAGTCCAGATGCTGCAGGATGAAGTGTAGGGCCATGTTGATGGCGTCATCTACAGACCTGTTGGCTCTGTATGCAAACTGCAGGGGGTCCAAGAGGGGGGCCGTGAGGGTCTGAGGGTCGTGAGGCTTCAGTGAACAGTATGTATATAGGACTAGATGCATCTCTCCAGTCAGGTGTCAGATCAGGTAGATAGTTTATTAAGCTTCCCACTTCTTTTTGTCTTCCACTTGTCTGGTTTCCTTAGATTTTTAAGGACACCATCCCAAGATATGCTTTTTTGGTAATCACCTAATTGGTGCAAAAATGCTATTTTAACTCTATCAAACTGTGTTAACTTTGGCTAAACACACAATTTAAAATTGGTTCTCTGGTAAGTTCTCTGTTATGTTTAGACACAACACTGGTTCATTCCTTGAGTTAGGTGCCTTTTTATGCTTGAATGATTCATATTTTTATTTCTTAACTACCTTAACAAACATCTTGCTTCTTCAGAAAATGTCCAGATTCAAGTCAAGGACTGAAAATGAGCGAAAAAGCAGCCAATGTACAAAGAAAAACTTTCAAAGTCCTCCAGTTAGCCTGGAGAACTACTGTTCAACAATGTTTTAAAACTTAATAAGAAGTTTACAAGTCTGGCTTCTTTGGAGAAAAACATAAATAAATGAGGGGTGACTCCATACTTTTCCCCCGGTACTAAATATTTTACATTTTAACCAGAAAAACAAAAATGAATAAACTGCTTTTTTAGTCTTTCTTAAAAGAAAAGCAAGAAGGTAGCGGGACACAAAAGGAATTATCCATGCAGCATTTTAGCATATAGAGTCAACTTGTTTAAATGTTAAAATTAAAATAGCTTCATAGGACTCATATAATGCATTCACTAATTAATGAGAAATAACTAAACTCACAAAGTATGCTTTAAAATGTAAAACTAGCAGCTCCCTGTCTCACTGTTTTTGTGTTCCAGTTAGTTGTTAGACTTTCTAAGTAATTTCCTCTTCCTTTAGTCACGCAGCTAAATCTGGGGCAAAAAAAGTGAAGCAGTGAAACAACTGCAGTTTATTAAATGACCACTTGAGGTTGTTTCCAAATGTCAGTCAATGTCCATATACTCCCAACCATAATTTATAAAATAAACATCATGTTGTTTTCAACAATCTAATGCAGCTGTTTTTAGAGGTAGACAAAGTGGGTGGTTCTATGGTGGCTTTGTCCATCTTTAATGTACAGTCTCTGGTTTTAGCCTGTTAATGTGACCAGACATATCCGAAACAAGTATTTTGTTGTTTGCTATTGCCTACTTTAATCTTAAGAGAATGCTATATTTCACCTAATACTCAAAAAAGACTTCCTCGATGGTATATACATTTACTATAGCTTAAAATATTAATTACTACACATAATATAAACAAACAAAATAAAACAAACTTGTTTAATTCCGTAACAGCTTCTTGTTTTGGGGACTCTTATTCACGATGAACTGCACCGGAAGAACTACATTACCCACAGCAAGACGCCTTCCTCTAAAGCACACATGCGCAGTCGGTCGTTCTACTCTGGACAGCTGTAGGAGAAAATGGCAGCATTCATGCTAGGACAGCAGGTATGACATTCAGTTATCTCTTTTAAATTTTAACCTTTATAATAGGGCTCAGTTTTGTTTTCATATCTTCCAAAACTTCTTTGGTGAGTTTTATTAATTATGCTGAGCAGAAATGAGCGCTGAACTTTCAAAAAGAATTCACACGAGGCATTTCACTTGAATGACTGCTAACGTGTTAGCCAACCAGCTAACTGAGTTAAACGTAAACGGTGCAAAGCGGGCTAATAATTCACCAGCTCAGGCTTTAATTTTCATACAAATATTATTTTGCAGGCACGCCAGTTCAGCACGTCTGTGATCAGACCTGCAGCCAAACTGGTTAGGGTGAGTGACGTGCAGTGCAATAACCTTCTTCAGTAATTTGTGACAGGGTGTTAAGGTACCTTATCCCTGTAAATGTCCTTGTAGCCTCCCATCCAGGTGTATGGAGTGGAGGGCCGTTATGCCACTGCTCTGTTCTCAGCTGCCAGTAAGCAGAACAAACTGGACCAAGTGGAGCAGGAGCTGGGAAAAGTGTCTGTAAGTCAACAAAAAAGGAAACTATTTTTAATGTTGCTGCCACTGAATGATGAAAATGATGCTTTACTTAATATTTGATCACAGGGTTATGTGCATATTACTGTGATATATTTAAATAACATTGCAGGATGTTTAAATATATTGTTTGTTTGGTTTTTAATTAATGATGAGATTAGTGACCTGATTATTAAATATTGATAATCCAAGCAGTTTCGGTACCATCTACCTTTCGTCTAATACTTACTTACTTTTTTTTTTTTTTTGCTGTTACATTATTTTTCAGGCCCTGATAAAGGACCCTAAAATGAACAGTGTTGTAATGAATCCTCATGTGAAGCGCAGCCTCAAGCAGAAGACCTTCAACGATGCCCTTGCAAAGGCCAAGGTTTCACCCATCACTGTCAACCTCATCAGTGAGTGATCACAGACCCGTGTTACTGCTGGGACCCCTGTGTCATTAATCGTGTGTGTTTGTGGTGTGGTGTGTACACATGCAATACATTTGAACCTAGTTTTGTTACATTTTCAAAGACAACAGTCGACTAGCACGTTCCAGATATGATGTTACCAAGGTCGCAAAGTAAGGAACATGCTGTTGCAAGTAGTCGTGTGATGGTTGCAGCACTTATACATGCAGGTCCTTGAGATTTCACATGGTTCATTATTCTTAATGCCCAATTGGGCATATTTGGTTTGAATATTGTTTAGGAACCTCTTTCTGATCAAAACATAAAGAAAGCCATCTTGTTAAGCTTAGTATCGGTCTGAAGCCTAAAGGGTGTTTTCTTTGCATAGCTCTATTCGACCCTATTTGAACACTCTAACAAGGCTTCCTTACTACAATCCTCATTCGTACATTAATTCAGTTGCATATTACAGATCTGCTGTTGCAACCCCCTTGGAGAAAAAACAGAGCAGCTAGAAGTATGTTGATTATAAGAAAATAACATGTATATGAAAATACTTTGACACAACAGCCATAAGGTTTGGACCACATTCACAAGCTGTGTTTTATGGGGTCTACGGACCAGGTGCTCTTGAACATTCCTAGATCCAGGCTTAAAAGAGAAGAGGCAACAGAACCTTTTCAGGTGCAGCTCCTAATCTGTGAAACAATCTACCTTTTCACATAAGAGCTGCCCAGACGCTCCATCATTTTAAAACGCTGATGAAAAAGAAACTGGTTATTCTCACTGGTTTACAGTCTAAGTTGAGCAGGTTTTCCCAGGTTTTTATTGTGCAAATTTTATTCTGTATTCCTATTTACTTATATCACAGTTTGATTATTTTTTTCCTCCTTTAATCAAGGTTTATGGTTGTATTGTGTATTTTGGTGTATGTTTGTTGTTGATTTTGTGACTATTATGTCTATGTTGCATAGCCTGTACAGCACTTATTCAATTGAGGCTACGTCCACACTAATGCGTTTTCATTTGAAAATGCTTTTTCTCTGTTTTGTCCTCCCGTCCACACTGGGACGGCGCTTTCCCAAGGGAAAACGCATACATTTCAAAACGGAGCTGTCCCGTCGCAGTGTGGACATTCGAAAACGCAGACTTTCTAAAATGATGATGCATTTTAGTCATGTGATGCAGTCATGTGACCAATTAAACAAAGATAGCGGAGGGCATTATACAGCAGTTGTTTTGATTGCTCTCAATTTTGACAGCCCTAAAAAAGATTAATATCAGTTTGTACATGCTCCAGATAGCTTTTCTTCAAATTCTTTAATCCTCACTTGCTTTTGCGCATGCGCAGGACTGGAACTTAAGCGTTTTTGGCCGTTTCAACGTGGACACACAACTCTGTGAAAACGACTGAAGACGCTAGTGTGGCTGCGGAGCGTTTATAGACGAAAACGCCGTTTTCATATCTATCCGGGCTAGTGTGGACGTAGCCTGAGTTGTGTTGATGTGCTATAGATGTAAACTTTGATTTGATTAGGGGTAAATGAGTGTTACTAGGAAGAACTTGGCAAAATCCCACACTGTTTACTTTAAACTGATGTAATACAAAAGCTACACTTTGCTCTGAGCAGATAGAAAAGTGGAGAATCTTGCTCAAACATGTATTGTCTTTTTTTTTTCTCCCTCTTTAGATGTTTTGGCTGACAATGGTCGTCTCACTTTAACTGGGGATGTTATTAACGCTTTCAGCAAGATGATGAGTGCACACCGTGGAGAGGTGATCTGCTCCGTCACTACTGCGCAGGTATGAAATGGGTGTATATGCAAGATATGTTCATACATTATTTTTTTCAGATACTGAAAACGGGTCACATCACTTAAGCAATATTTGCTGCTGTATATATCATTTATTTTATCAATTGCAGTATTATTGATTTAGACATATTGTACCTTCATAATGAATGTTTATCCATTGCAGCCTTTGGATGAAGCTAATCTCTCTGAGCTGAAAGTAGCTCTTAAAGGCTTTCTTCAGAAGGGTGAGACTATCAAGCTGGAAACAAAGGTACAACTCTAATGCACAGTCCCAGAAATCTGTACATAACCATCTTGCTGATGAATTTTTATCTTCAGGGGAAAACTCTTTTTGTGCATTAGTCAATTCTAAGATGTGGAGTTAATTTTCTTGCATAACATGTCTTATCTCAGACTGGTGAGATAATGTTTAAGCACACAAATGTAACAATTTGTATAATTTACATAGTGAAGCAAATATTTTCTGGAAACTTGCATTAAAGAAATACGAATTTAAAAATGTACATAATCAACTAGAGGAGTTTGTATTATGATTGGCTGTAAGATGAACATTTAAATAGTGAATTCCAGGAAATGGAAAAGCATCTAACATCTTTTTTCCCCGCAAGGCTGAGATGTTGACAAGCTAAAATGTTCATAGATTAACAACCAATGTCCATTGTGTCCTCTGCAAAAGCCTTTAATTGTATATCAAAGAGATTTTAAACGCGGCTCAATCCACTATTTTAATCCCCCCCCCCCCAAAAAAAAAAAAAAACCAATAAAAAAAAAATGGAAACTTGTGAAACAAGAAATCATTGTCTTGTAAGGGGAAGTCTCGTGTTCATATGTGTTGGCTAACAATCGACCTGTCTCTTCACAGTCGGATCCTTCCATCCTGGGGGGCATGATCGTCAGCATTGGAGACAAGTATGTGGACATGTCCACCAAAACAAAGATCCAGAAGCTGACCAAGCTCATCAAGGAAACTTAGTCCTGTGGACTTAATTTTGCAAAGACGACCATTGGCGAAGGGGAAACTTTAAAAATTGTAGATTTTGACCTGTTCCAGCACTGTTGTTGCCCTATAAATCCAGTGTTTGTGCTTAAAATGTTAATAAAAACTAAAAAAAATTGATTGCTGATGTTTGTTGTCTTTGTAAAGCACATATGCACAGCTTCCATTATACTGACCAGTGATCTCATGGCCAGATTAGTTGATACATTGTCATTACTACATTTTAATAAATGTACAGTTGGTTCAAGACAGTGTGTCAGTTACATAGTTACCGCTGTGCTGTTGATACAATTATGGTTCCATGGCTACCACAGTTCCATGCTTCACTACTAGATACATTTTTGATACTTTTCCGATTCTACAGAAACCCATTACGTCACACGGATCAGTCCCTACGTTTCTTGAACGCTTTTATTGCGCATGCGCAGTTGTCTGCTGGTTAAATTTTTTTTTCCTTTTCTTTTTTTTTTCTGGGTGAAAATGGCTGCCACTCTCATCCAAACCTCTGCGTAGAGGATTAACTGAGCGTTGAAATATGCAGCAGACCCGCTTCGAGACAACACTCGCAGACGCCAGGGCGTAGTTTGTGCAGTGCCTTCACAAAGATGTTGTGGCCGTCAGGGAGAGGAAGCGTAGACGAGTCGAAATTAACCCTTTCCACTCCAACGTCCACCAACAAATGAGGTACGAACTGTTCATCTTTCGCTCTTTGAGTAGTTCGGCGATCTAGTAATCCAGTAATCATTTAAATATATTGTTATGCATGCCGTGCATTTTTGCAAACTATGACTCTGTTTGAACATGTTTATTTCGGACATCACTTATCTTTGTTTGTTTTGTGTTGCAGTGCTAAAAAGGCCTGTTTGAGCCACTAGAAGTCAGCTACTAAAAACTGGATTGTCAGTAAAACACGTGGCTTTTCTAGCTCATGTATTTCTATGTACCCCAACAGAAAATGATGCACCAAGTGACCACCAGCAGCAGTGACTATTGCATGAGTGCACTAACAGAGGACTGTCATCCAGGCAGCCACTTTGATTTATGTAGTACACAGTCCAACAAATTCTACCCCTCTCCGACAAACCCTGGTTTGCAGCTGTCCCTCGCCGGCCTTGCCCCTTTGCCACAGGGCATGCACAAAGCCATGGCATGCCAGTTACAAGACACCCAGAATGACTTCCAGCCACAGGCTGTGAGAATCAGAGCCGGTGAAGCTCTAGGGCCTGAGGGCTCTAAGAAAAAGAAGGGCACAGCGAAGTCAGGGCGGAGAGGGAGGCCATCGGGGACCACAAAGTCAGCTGGGTACCGTACAAGTACTGGGCGTCCACTTGGGACAACTAGAGCAGCCGGTTTCAAGACAAGCCCAGGTAGGCCCCTTGGAACCACCAAAGCTGCAGGATATAAGGTGAGCCCTGGGAGACCGCCTGGCAGCATCAAGAGCCTCACTCGCCTCAAGAAGCTAGAATTCGGATGTGACGGCACCAGCAAGCTGGACTTTAGCAACTGCAGTGCTCCCAAGAAGCTGGACTTCACTAGCTGTGATGTTTCATCTTTTCCATACACCATGATGGAGAAAAGAGAACTTTGTGAGCACGGTAGCAATAAAGTGGATGAAACTACAGAGATAAATTCTGCAGCTGCTTCCCCAGTGTTTGAAAAACATTTGGTTGCATGAAGAAGAGGACTAGAAGGAATTGTGGCATTTCATGTATGCTGGGAGAAAAAGTTGTTTGTTTTATCATTTACAGTGGTTCTAAGTTTTCATTGTACAGTGATTGGCATTCTCATCATCCTTTCCTAATAAACAGCTGAATCACAAATATGTTGCTCCAGTGTGGCAGAGGTGCATGCACATGAAATGACACCAGTCAGTATAGTTAGTGGTTCAGACCTCAGTAACCCTGATGTATTCCTCTGAATTGTGACATGTTCTCTTACTCTGTTCTAAGACATGAATATGTTTGTTTGTGTGACATTTTCTACATGCATATACATTTTAGAACAAAAAAAATTTAATGAAACCAAATCTTTCCCGAGCATAAATATGTAACCATGTAGTCGTCCTTTGTGTTTTGTCTGCTTGTCTATTATGTGGTTTATTTTGTGATACAATTCAGGAAAGCAGGAGCCCTGCGGTATGTTTTTATTGACTCAAACTGGTAAAGCTTAAAGCATAATACCCCCTTTGTTTCTGCACTTTGTAAATATAGTTTGCATCATGTATTGTAACAGCCTGTTTCCATATCCACAGTCACTCGATAAGCACTCCCACTTGTGCATGTATGTTAGACTGATCAGTAGAGGGGGAAACGACTAATGCTTTGTGGCATATGTAATAATAATAATGATTTCCTGTATGTGAAGCCAAAATAAAAGAAAGAAATCGTCTTTTTCACAGTTTCCTGTCACTTGTAATTCTTGCTCTGGACACAAGGGGGCTTGAGTCCTGTGACATGACACTCACTTTATCATAATACCTTTATTTACACCTTGTTAGACTAATTTAGGGCGTACCGACGTTTATGATCTTACTTTTTGGGCGTGTTTTTACCAGGTACGTGACAGAAGAAGAGGTTAAAAAAAACTATAGGTCATGTTTTTTTGGGTGAAGCCGCCATGATGTGAGCTGCGTCTTCAATCTTTGTGTTCTGTACATGATAATTCACCAAAATATAGAAGTGCACCGCCTTTGGAGACATAAACATACCACAGTGTATGATATTCAACATTTTAAAAGCCGGCAGAGGGTAGCTGCGCTGCTGACAAGTCGGCATGTAACTGCACGCTCTTTGATCTGAGGACTGGCCCACTGCAGCGAGCCTTTTGTGCTTCTCTGTTTCAGTTTGCGCGTTTGTGGATCTGCTTCAGTTAGAGCAACAAGACACGCAACAAACCATCAAAGTTACGTGCCGGCAGGCTGAAAACGGACGCCGACAGATTTTTTTTAAATCACAGGAAACAAAAAGAAAGAAAGAAACCCGTTCATATGCTCAATGCCTCAACTCTCGATCGTGCTTTCCTGAGCGCCTGGCGGCCTGTTTCCTCATGTCAGCGCTCCGTGGAGAGCCAACATGGCGCGCGGAGAGTGTGATTTGACCGGAAAGGCCGTGTGGTTATTATCGGTGTGCAGTCTTTTTTTTCTTCTTTCCTATATGGTCGATCTTTCTCCTCCTACACACACACAGGCACACACACCCGCACACAGGCCTGCATCAACTAGGAAAGTTAAACAATAGGACTGAAGGTGGAGGGGGGTTACAGCAGAAACGGGACAAACTACTTAGAAATCCGTTGCCTTCATTTACGATTACTACATACCAATAACTACTGCAAACTTCACCTGGGTGTGCACGCGTGTGAGTGTGCGTGTTTGTCGTGCGTCCGTGCTCGCCAGTGTGTGCACGCGTGCACGCGGAGGGTGAGTGTCACGGCCCTCTACAGACGGGGGGTTGGGTAGCATTGCGGATTGGTTACTGCTCACCAACACACAGCCTGGGCTTGTTTTAACATAACCAGGGGCACATCGACAAGCAGGCAAAAAATAATAATAATAACCATGTAGTAAATAAACTGCTGTGGCTGTTACAGGACCGGTTGTGGCTCACTGAAGACGTTGCGGCGTAATGGAGCAGTCGGCTGTTATTTTTTATTTAAGGTGACATTTTTTAAGAGGGCCGACGCTGATGAAGCGAGAATGAGAGCCGTGCCTTGGCCTACTACTAGTGCTGCTGCAGCTGGGATTGTGGAGATCTGCTTTCACAAACCGAGAGAAACACTCGCCTGGTGCCACATTATCAAAGAGCAGCTGCTGGCTTCGCGATGACCGACCTCCAAACGGTGGGTTTTTCGCCTTTTTTTCCACGTGTTGATAGTGCGGTGAACTTGTAGTGCCGATCAGACCTTTTTTTCGTGAGTTAATAGTAGCTTCCTATGTCGGTGTGCGGCTGTAGCTTGTTTGTGTGAGCCACTGACTGTTTCTGTGATGGCTCAGTGTCACCTCCTCTACTACAGCTTCAGCGCTCCTCCATTGACTGTACAAGTCAGCGATCGCCGGGGTGACCCACATTTAGCAGACAAAGCGCTGTTATTTTCTAATAGTTTGTGAATGAAGTGTGTGAGCACGGTTGTTTTCTGTGTTTTGTCTTGTGCCGTACGACTGGCCTCTAGAATGGAGGCCATGCAATGTCGGCTTATCGGCGTGTGTGTGTGTGTGTGGGTGCCTGTGTATGTGTGTGTACGCGCGCACTGGCCATGGCTGGACCTTCATGGATATGCTTCTGATATTTATCACTGTACAAGCCACTTTATTTACACATCTCTATAAGCACACAGGAGTGTATTTAGAGAGAAACTTCTATGGCACGTTTACCTTGTCTAACCCTGCCTGTGTTTCATTTGACAGGATGTAGGCATGACAACATGAAGCAGTCATACAGACCGGGTCTTAGGGTAGGCTCAGTGTTTGGCTCAGGCCCGCCAGAGCTGAGGCCCCACAATGGCCCTGTGAGCACTTCCTATGGAAACCAATGTGGCATTGTGAAGCGAGGATCAGACCAGTCATCAACTGTGCAGCTGCCATCCTCCAGCCTCAAACAACCCACTTTACTAGGGTACAATCAGACTAACCGATCTAAAAGCTACAGTTCTTTGAGGAGGCCCTACGACCTGAACACTGCGATCAACAAACCTGACCCAGAAAGGGACCTTCATCCTCGGAACAACTTGCTCTGTGCAAGCCCAATTAGCGACGACGACGATGATGAGTTTGAGGCGCCAACTGTCCAGTTGCCTCCTTCTCCAGGCAACAATGACATGGAGCCTGTTGGGACTCTGCCGGACATGAGCAGAAATGGTTTCTTCCTACACAGTCCTGACAGCTTCGAGCGCTGTTCCCCCATTCCAAACGGATGCCTGCATTTTGAGTCCACACTATTCGACAGCAGCGATGTAAAGGGGGACGATGAGGAGGGGGACAGCGGCGAGGAACTCGCGCCTTTTGGCCACTCCCCACAGCCGAGTCAGGATCGAACTGTTACAGAGTGTAAGACCACATGCGACTCAGGGGTGGATAAAAGAACATACAAACCTACAGTCTTTAATCTAATGTCCAAAACTATATCTGAGCTCAACCCTACACTAAGCCCCAGCGCGCTGCCAGACATCTCCATGAGAGATGGGTGGAGTTTGGGTGAGGAATCTGACAGTGATGGTGAACTTCTCTCCCCTGTTGACCCAGGACTTATCTCACCAGGTGGCACCAACTCTAATGTGAGTATAAAACTCTTGAGATACAAACTTTGCAACTTCTGTACAACCAAATCCACACAAGTTTATGTGGCTATGTTATAATCAAGCATAGCTTAACTACCCTGAGCCACCAATATGCACGTACGCCATCTTCCAAGCTTTAAAATTTGACCCAAAAGAGTAGAAAACAGTTCAAATCTGAGGCCAGCAAAGCAATCAATGTGATGTTTTGTCATCACCATTAGAATTCAAAAGTGGATATCATCTATTCTTGTCATTATATGTGACAAGAATTTTGATTTGATACATGCAGCATTATTTTTTTTCTGTATCACTTATTATTGTGTTTTTCTTGTAATGATTAGTCCAACAGCCCAAAGAAAAGGCCTCTTCCCACAGTGAAATACTTGGAAGGGGATTTGGTGTGGGCAAAATTCAACAGACGGCCGTGGTGGCCCTGTCAGGTCACAAGCGACCTGGACCAGGGGATTCACACTAAGATGAAAGGTGAGATTTGATGTAAATACTGATTATTTGACAGAAATCCGTTTCACACAACTTGACTGTTTTGTTGATAGTTTGTTGACGGCATTGTAGTGTGTGTCAAAGTTCACACTGCTCTTTCTTCTTTTTAAAAAAACATTTTGATCCAGTTCCCAGTCCTCGTCCTTGCCGGATGTATTTCTTGGAAACGATTGGCGAGATTGTAGAGTCTTCCTGGGTCCCAGGGAACGTTATTCTACCTTTTGAAGGAGGCCATCAGTTTGAAGACCTTCCTGTTCTCAGGCGGCGAGGGAAGCAGAAGGAGAAGGACTACAAGTATACGGTATAATTTGTGAAGTGAATCTTTGAAAATCTTTTGTTTGCTCACTGTGAACAATATTTCAATAACTATATTACTTCTCTGCAGATACCCAAAAGTTTGCTGACTGCGTGGAAAGTCAGTGTAGCAGAAGCTGAGTATCTGCTCCCGGGTCGGCAAAGGAAAAGTGAAACTGTGTTGTCAGTGTCGGTCAAAGGAGATGAACGTACACCCAGCCCGCTCCCTAATGAGAAGGGACACAAGAGCCCGTCTGTCTCTGTGGACTCCAGTGAACCTCCAGCATCTTCTACAGCCTCCAATGGAAACGAGCACCATCTCATCAAAAACTCTACAAATCAAGGCAATAACAATAAAGCTCAGAAGAAGAAAAAGAAGTGTCTGTCAGACATATTTGGTCATATAGTTAGTGGATCAAAGGAATCCTCCACAGGCCAGCTTCACACAGCACCGCGTGCACTGAAAGAAGAGCCGAAGGACTCGCCTTATGCTGACCTGGATTCAGTTCCGATGCTGCATCGACCGAAACGCACAGCGCTGTCTCCAGTACACAGTATAGAGGTCCAAAGAGAAAAAAGTTCAACAAAGGCTAAAAAGAGTACAGAAAAAGTGAGCCGGGGTGCAGACTCATTTAGCAGCTTAAAAAACAAAAGGACATCAAAAAACACAAATTCTGGCCAGAGGTTGGACAGCTGTGTTAAAAGTGAAAAGACCTCGGTGGATCTTCCTGCCAGCAGTGGCCTGATGACGAGGGCTCTGCAGGCGGAGGAAGAGACCGATTTCAAAGATGCAGTGGCCACGAGCCACTTCTCAGCAGAAGCCTCTGCTGATGAGTCTCCTGCTAATACACCTACTAATGCTTCCATGAACACTGAAATGTCTCCTACTCGGGAATCCTCCTGCAGTGTATCACTGTCTGTAAACCACAGCTCTCCAAAAAGGCGTGCAAGGAAGCTTGATAAGAAGCTAATTCGTAATGGCTCATGGATTAAGTCCAAGTGTGTGGTCACGACTGAGTCCACTTTGCAACCTGTTAAGATCAAGACAGAAAGCACTGTCAGGGATATCACAACCACTTCTCAGTCCTTGTCCCTGTCACCGATGGATTCCTTTCCAGATATTCAGGAAATAAAGTTTAAATCTCTTGCAAAGGAGGACAGCAGTGACTCTGAAACTGCTGCATTTCGTACTGATTCCAATTATAAATTCAGTACTTTCCTGATGCTTCTGAAAGACCTGCATGATACCAGGGAAAAAGAAGGCAAACCGCTAACAATCCCTCCATCACCTGCCCTAATCAAAGAGGAACCCCTAGTGATCCCTGCTTCCACAGATGTTGACACTCCCAATGGTTCTTGTGAGGGATTAACTCATGGGGTCAAACTTGAAAATGGCAAGTCACGCAAATCCACAATACCCCACAGGACAGAGGAAAGGACAAAGATTAGGACTAAAGGCATCACTGGAACTGACACCAACCACTGTGAAGACTCTCCTGTTCGTACTCCGCCTGGAAGCTCAGAAAAGCAACGTAGGAAACAAAGATTACCCGCCAAACTTAAACTTAGCATATCTGGCCTTTCCTCCGACCTGGCCGACATGGCTTACGGCAGGGAGTTTGTTAGCGGCCATGCCGATTTGGCCGATTCTGGATCGGTTCCTGTTGTTGCTGCCGATCCTTCCACCAGCTACCTCGATAACAACTCAGAAGCCATGTTGGCTCCAAAGAAGCGTTGGCAGGTGGTTGAGGAGGCTGCCGAGAGGAAGGGTGAACTCCTGAGTGAGGCGTCTGATGAGATGATGGCATCACCAGATCTTGAACCAGGGGCTGAGAAGTGCACGGAGAGCGACTCGCATTTGTCCGACGGAAGCAGCTCAGCCGGTAAGACAAAGCGCTCCTTTTGAGCTTCATCTCCAGAGCTGGTAAAATCAGTAAGTAAATGATACATAATTTATTATTCTCCTATTTTTATTTAGAGAACAAACGCCTCCGGAAACCCACCAAACGTCTGTTGGAGTCGACCGAGGAGTACGAACAAATATTTGCCCCAAAAAAGAGATCAAAGAAGCACTTGTCAGAATCTTCCCAAATGGTAAGAAATGTATGATTCATTTTCCTTTTAATAAAAATGGAAGTAAGCAGCCTCTTTCAAGCTATAAATACAACGCAAGTGCTACCTGTTGACACCCTAAGGCTCCACGCAGTATATCCACAGGGGCCTGCTTTAAAGCAAAATTCATGCTTTCAAGCATGAATTTTGTGCGGTATCATTTAAAAGTGAATCTTTAGAGATGGGAACAATTTACACCAATAAAACAAGCAGATTGTGTCCATAACTCCCTCCCGCGTTATCACTGGGACAATAGAAAACAATCTGTCATGAAATCACTCCCAGCTGTTAATATTTAAGCCCGTTCACATACTCATCTGATGCTAAGCTCCAACCAGCTGGATTGGTGTGAGGATTATGAGGTGCTTGGAAAGTTTTGTTCCCTGGAAGCGGTCCCTAAGAACCTCTAGTTTACAGCATATATTGTCCTTAAAGGCATGTTTAAGAAATGTGCATCCTGTATATATTGTGCACATACAATACAATATAAGGTATAGCTGTAGCCTTTTTTGCTTTTCTGTGTATTCACACCCATTTTAAAAAGACAGATATTTCTGTTTATCCGGTTGACCCATCTAGAATTACCCACTCAGTAGACATAAAGCATATCTCTTTGTACTTTGCCAGAATTAAATAAAGTAAATAAAGTGAATTGCTTTCAAATCAGGGAATAACATCATTCTGATTATGCCTTGATACATCAGCCTATTGTTTTGACATTTAAGGTTTTTTGGGTTGAGTGATAATAAGATATAATTGTAGAAACAAATTTGATAAACAACAGCTATGGCTGCTACATGTTGCTGGAACATGTTGCCGCCACAGTGCACGGAAACGATTGCCCCGTGGTTAGTTTAAAACCTCTTATGTGATGGATTTCAGCAGTGCTTTGTTGTCAATGTGTACATTCAGCAGACTTCAGGGATTGCAGCACTCCACGACCTCAGCATCACGTCAGAGACTGTTACCCCAGCCTCTCCATCAGACGAGCCCGCCGAGGCTCCGGCACAGTTGGAAAAGAGTCCGTCTCAGGACGAGCTTTCTCCTGCAGCACCTTCGGTAGCTTCAGTCACGACACAGCCCCCCTTTGACCCAGACACCCCAGAGGAAACTGATCTACCTCCTGAACCAGGTAAATAAGCTAACAGCGTAACCGGTGTATTTACAACATCAACTATTTTTCCTGTCTCTTAGACGCTATTTTAAAATATGCAATACTGAATCGTTTTACTCCAGAGACGGAATTGTTAATCCAAGAAAGAAAGAGGCCGAGAAAGCTGTCGCACAAGGTGCTGGACTGTAGCATAGAAGAGGTGCCTGCTGCTCCTGCAAAGAAGAAGGTAACTGAGATGACATTAGGTAGCTAGGAGCGTTTGTGATGGGGACAAAAGCTTTTTCTGTGAGCGCTCTGTAGTAGCACTGAAAGTATTTTTTTGTTCTACAGGAGCAAAAACGTCACAGTGCAATTACGTCAGAGGTGAAGGTGTTGGTGAAGAAAAGACAGGTACTAAAACCTCGTGATGTGGTTTCTCTGATTCTCGTATAGCACCAAACAATATTATACTAGAATTAATCATAAAAAAAATCTCATCATATTGGATAGTTGGGATTTGTGAAGAACGACAAGCCCATGTTCAGCACATCCTCTCCTCCTGCTGCTGCTTCTGCTGCCTCCAAGCCCCCAGAGAGCAGATCTCCAAGCCCCAAAGGATCCAAGACCCCTAAGCAGGAGGCTGAGGTGGAGGCCTGCAGCACCGAGGAGAAACAAAACACTGGAACACTAACTCCCAAGGCCGAGGTATGTATGTCGTGTTGATAAGCTGCTGAGTTATTGGTCGTCCACCTGTGGTATTTCATTTACGAGCAGCACTTGACTAACGACTACCTCCGTAGGTGCTGCCGGCCGGCTGGAATGACAGTCTGTCCTCACAAGTGGATGTAAAAGGCAAAATAGGAGCTGCATCCTTGAAGGAGAGTGTCTGTCAGGTGAGAGGGAGTCTATCAGAAAGTCTAGATTTTCTGATTTGTGGCGCATTCCCTGTATTTGGGAGCAGTAAATCATTAGTCGGGCCTCTTCCTCCGTGTGTTTGAGCAGGTGTGTGAGAGGACGGGAGACCTGTTGGTGTGTGAAGGCCACTGTTACGGAGCTTTTCACCTACAGTGCATTGGCCTGTCGGCGCCTCCGAAGGGAAAATTCCTCTGTCGAGAATGCAACGCTGGTGGGTACGCCTGAAAGCACAAAAAACGCACGCTACGGCATACCTAAGTTTAATTCTTCTGGTTGTTAATGATCCTCTCAGGCGTTCACGCGTGCTTCGTGTGTAAGAAGTCCGGAGATGGGGTGAAGCGCTGCATAATCCCGCTGTGTGGGAAATTCTACCACACGGACTGTATAATGGCCTACTCGGCCACCCAGCCTCACAACAAAGGCTTCCGCTGCCCCCTGCATGTGTGCCTGTCCTGCCACATTACCAATCCCCTCAACATCTGCAGCTCTAAAGGTGAGCGCCACTGCTGGCTTTGATCCAACCAGCCATCTACTTTCTCCTCATCCAAGTTAGGCCTACCATACACCACAAGATGCTTCTATGTTAGTATGTTTTAAGATTTTGCTGAAACCAGGGTCGTTTTTTGCAAGACTTGAACCAGGTGACATGTGAGGTTTTTTAACAGGACAGTGAATTAAAAATAGAGCAGTAAAGATTTATTTAAAGTGTAGTGTTTTACCTTTAATTAGGAAATTAGGAAGGTTTAACAACTAGAATCAGTCTGGTTAGTAACTGCAGTCATTTGTTTCCCGGGAGGAGACAAAAATCTATTTTGTGGTTGCTCAGGAAGAGCATCAGATGTTCAAATTTGCCAAATCACACATGGAGCTACCCGCTGTGGCCAGACCCTTGTGAATAGGGGAGCAGCTTAAAGTGGCTTTTAAACAGCCCACGAAAATGTGCTTAAAAGTAGATCTCCAGCTGGCTGATAGTTATTCCTTCATTTTCACTGTGGTTTATTATTAAAAATTTGCATCCAGTCCAAAGAGGTGTTGATGCATGTAAAGGAAGTCTTGGATTCATAGCAGAAATAGCAGAAACTTTAGCAGTGAGCGCATCAACAACACCTTGGGTTATTCTTAAAAAGAAGGAATGCACTTACGAGCACTGCCCAACCAAGAAAAAAGGACCATGAGGACTAAAGAGAACGACTGAAGTGGATGATTGCAGAATTCTTTCCTCGGTTAAAAACCATCTTTCAGAACATCTAGCCGAGTCAAGAGCACACTCGACGAGACAGGCGCGTCATTGTAAACATCTATAAAAAGGTGGCTGCATGAATGGAAATGCAGAGGGTTGATCTCGGCATACAAACCACGTAATACACTCAAACAAAGAAAGGGCAGATTAGACTAGAAAACATCTAAAATAAATAAATAAATAAAGATTCTGCCCCTTTTTAAACATGATCTAAGCACGTAGTGTTAAATCTCTTACAAACTGAATCCTTTCCAAACTCAAACTCTCCTGTGACTGCAGGGTTTTAGAGGCCCTACAGTTTCACCTTGCTGCTCTAATCTTGAGGCTCCCCAACCACAGGAAGGATTCTTGTTTCTTAAATAAGAGCAACAGGTTACGTGATTCTGGACACAGTCTTTGTTTGCATGTCACTTGTTAGTTTGAATATTGATGGCCTCTTTTGAACTCTGGATTATTTAAGGGCTTTGAATTTCATGCCTGGAGATATCAGGATTTGTTTCTGTGATTAAGCTTTTTCTTATGAATGACTCAGTGTCTTTGCATAAGCACAGGCTGACACTCGAGTATGTGATTCATTGCTCGTGTGTCATGTGGAATTAGGCACTTAGACTGAGATTTTTTGACACTTACAGCCTCACCTACAGTACCAAGTGTACATCATAATCCTTGATTTTTAGCAGTTTAAAGTGGCTTCATAAAATACTGACTGTGCAGGATTTTGGCATGTAATGCAGAGTTTTAATTCAGTGGACTGACGTGACTCCTTCCATGTGCTTTGTACTACGATCTCTCTTAATAATCCTGTAAGACTGAGTCTTATGTCCCAAATCCAGGGACAACATTTGGAGTGAAAGTGTTTTAAAATTGCTCCATAAATGGTATGTGTTGTTTTGTTTGCCTGAATTAAGCCGTGCTTCCTCTCACTTCCTCTCAGGTCGGTTGGCTCGATGCGTTCGCTGTCCCGTCGCCTATCACGGCAACGACAACTGCATGGCAGCGGGCAGCTTGGTGCTGGCGAACAACAGCTTCCTCTGTCCGAACCACTTCACTCCTCGCAAAGGCTGCAAGAACCACGAGCACATCAACGTTAGCTGGTGCTTTGTCTGCTCTGAAGGTGAGCGCAGTCTTGTAGCGTGTGCATATGTAAAAATGAGTTCAGGATTAAAACATGAGCTTTTAACAGACCTCCACTGTTCATATGTTAAACAAAAAACACACACAAAGAAAGGCAGCTGTTCAGCGCCGGGCTTTATTATTCAATTCAACATAATGCGCTCCAAATTATTTTTATGCTCTCTCCCATTTTCCACTTAAATGCTCCCACTTGGCAAATGGATCTATAAATGTATTTCTGTTTCTTGTCTCTACTCACAAATCTGCCTCTGAAACCCAGCAGCTATAAAAACACACAGTTTGACTGCTGAAGTCACATGTTAATGTTTAATGCTCTTATTTCTGACACTGATTTAAATTAGTGCCACTGATCTCATTTAAATACACCGACTCACCTCATTTAGTCCTGAGTATCTACATTTGTACTGATTAGTGTCACTTGTAGTGGCACTATAATAAGTCAGTTACTGAATTAGCTTACCGCTGATGATAAATATTCAGCTTGGTGTTTATTTGGTGGCTTTACCTCACAAATGCTTACATTGGATATGGACTGTTCTCCCTTACCAACTTAGAAGAAAATTTGCAGGCCCGCGTGACCTTGTAATCACTGTTCAAAACATAACTACGGACTGTTGCAGGCCATATTATGGCGTGTTATAAAAAAGCTCCCTAATCACTCATGGGTTGCGTTTCTAGGGGGCAGTCTGCTGTGCTGTGAAGCCTGTCCTGCTGCTTTCCATCGGGAATGCTTGAATATGGAGATGCCACAGGGTAGCTGGTTCTGCAACGACTGCAAAGCTGGAAAGAAGCCCCGTATTAAGGACATCCTGTGGGTCAAGTGGGGGCGTTACAGGTAGGTTAACAACACTGGCAATCACACAGAGGCTCTGGCTAACAACTACTGGAGCCATATTTGTATTTCTGAAACCCGCTGTGTCTCTTCAGGTGGTGGCCTGCTGAAGTCTGCCTGACCAAAGAGGTTCCAAATAACATCTTAAGGATGAAACATGAGGTGGGAGAGTTCCCTGTGCAGTTCTTTGGCTCCAAAGATTTCGTGTGGACATACCAGGCCAGAGTGTTTCCCTACATGGAGGGCGATACTCACAATATAGAAAAAATGGGCAAGGGTGCAGATGCAGTGTACAAAAAGGGTGCGTGCTTAATGTTGCTGAGTGCATCTTGATTCTTGGTGTAAGGTGCATGTTTAATAGTAAAGATCGTGTGTCTCTTTGTAGCACTGAACGAAGCGGCCGAGCGGTTCAAAGAGCTTCAGGCAGAAAAGGAGCTGAAGCAGCTTCAGGAGGACAGAAAGAATGACAAGAAGCCTCCTCCATACAGACACATTAGGGTACCGTGTGTACATCTGTGCTCATCTAGCCAATGGCAGAGCAGTTAACTGACGAGTGCTGTTAAAATCTCACCCCTGTCTCTGTTTCTTAGGTAAACCGGCCGATTGGGAAGGTGCAGATTATCACCGCTGACCTCTCGGAGGTTCCACGATGTAACTGCAAGGCGCTTGACGAGAACCCGTGCGGCATCGACTCTGAGTGCATTAACCGTATGCTGATGTACGAGTGTCACCCTCAGGTGTGCGCGGCAGGGGACCGATGCCAAAATCAATCTTTCACAAAGCGCCAGTACACACCTGTGGAGATTTTCAGGACTCTGTCCTGCGGCTGGGGTTTGCGTGGCTTCTCGGACATCAGGAAGGTGAGTCGGAAGTGAATCAAGCCAGCATTGATCGCTTTAGTTGTAACCACATTTTACTTATTCCTCGGTTTCTCCGTCGCTTTTTGTCTCTCCCAGGGAGCTTTTATCAGTGAATACGTGGGCGAGGTGATAGATGAAGAAGAATGCCGCGCCAGGATCAGGCACGCTCAGGAGAATGACATCTGCAACTTCTACATGCTTACACTGGACAAAGTAAGTATCTGAGTCAAATACCAACAGATGCAGCCTGAACGCGGCACGCTTGATTAACAGTGCAGATTGGATGACGTGTCCACACTGATTTGCGCTTTTTTTCACTCCAGGATCGCATCATTGACGCGGGGCCCAAAGGCAACCAGGCTCGCTTCATGAACCACAGCTGCCAGCCAAACTGTGAGACTCAGAAGTGGACTGTGAATGGGGACACCAGAGTGGGGCTGTTTGCTTTACAAGACATCCCAAAAGGTTTGATAGTTTGTTTTTTGTTTGGGGGTTATTTAATTTTTTTTTATTTTTAGGAGGGGAGGGTTGTATTGAACAAGATCATCCAGATTATTTTAATTACACATCCGATCTAATGCAACAACTACTTCAGGTGAGGAGCTGACTTTCAACTACAACCTGGAGTGTCGTGGCAATGGGAAGACCGCCTGTAAATGTGGAGCACCCAACTGTAGTGGTTTCCTGGGTGTCCGGCCAAAGGTAAAACTTTTATATTTATTCACAACTTTACCTTCAGTTAAATGATCCTCTGACCGCACTTACAAGAAGAGCTGCCTTGTGACCTTCCTGTTCCTCGTCCTCGTATAGAACCAGCCAGCAGCTGAGAAAATGAAACCTAAGGAAGGAAAACGGAAGGGTACTATGAAGAAGAAGACCAAGCAAGAGGTGACCAAGGAGAGGGAAGATGAGTGCTTCAGCTGTGGTGACGGGGGTCAGATAGTTTCCTGTAAGAAGCCGGGCTGCCCAAAGGTCTATCATGCTGACTGCCTCAACCTGGCCAAGAGGCCTGCAGGCAAGTAGACTTTAAGGAGAGCACACAATATGATAGCCGTGTGTAGCCAATCGTTTTTTACATCAAGCTCTCAGGGGGTTTGAATATCCTCAAGCATGCATGGAGCAAACAGAGGTGACTGGGTGGTTTCTGAGGTGAAGGTTCTCCAAAAAAGGCAAAAATAAAATGTAGTTTTGATGAACGTGAACTTGAAGAGAAATGTTAATTATTATATTTTTGTTAGCTATTTGTGAGTCAAAAATCGTACTATTTGCGCATGTTCATTGTATTCATTCCACATTTGATTTGCCTGCAGGCCGATGGGAGTGTCCATGGCACCAGTGTGACGTATGTGGCAAGGAGGCGGCTTCATTCTGTGAGATGTGCCCCAACTCGTACTGTAAGGAGCACAGAGAAGGCATGCTCTTCATCTCCAAGCTGGACGGCAAGTTGTCCTGCAGCGAGCACGACCCCTGTGGGCCCGACCCGCTAGAGCCAGGGGAGATACGCGAATACATGCCCAACACGACCTCCATGAGGCCCGGGGCTGTTGATGTGCCCGTCGCCCCTTCTTTCGTCCCAGTCACCAGACGAGTGGGTCCTTCCGCTCCCGTCTCTGCCCCGGCCAGCCAAGCGACTTCATCGAGGCAAGCGCCTCCTCCTCGTCTCTACATCAACACCAAGACTGCTACCTCAAGCTTCGTCCCCTCTGGCAGGTCCTACCTCATGGGCAGAACTGACGAGAAAGCTCTCCCCACTCCTGCCTCCTCCGAGGCAGAGAGAGAGGACGGGGAGGTGGAGGATGGGGAGGTGTGCGGGTTGGACGTGGACGGTGTGGAAGATGACGATGAAGAAGACGACGACGAAGAAGAAGAGGGCGATGAGGAAGAGAACGATATGGAGGAGATGGAGATAGTAGAGGACGAGGAGGATGAGGATGAGCCACTGTATGGAGGAAATCTGCCAGAGGATGAGGATGAGGAGGGCGGGGACGAGTATGACACTTGGGGTGATTATGTGGAGGAAGACGACGGAGAGGTGGAGGGCGAGGACTCGGAGGACTGGGGGAGAGTGGAGGATGATGACAAGTGACTGTTCATCCTGTCCTTCCTTATATCTCAGCAGCAAAACTCAGTAGACATTGAAAGGCCTGAAAGAGTTTCATATTTTGGTACCTACTTGAATGCAACACTGCCTTCACTTTGGTACAACATTGCCTTCTCATCTGCACACCGCTGGACTGACAGCAGGGATGAGTACTGGTGCTAAGGCTTCGACGGCTGCTTCACTCAGCCCCTTTCTACTTCTGTTGATATGTATGTGTCTGGTGCTGTTTTGTTCTCTTGTTGTCTCTCTTAACAATGTTTACATTTTTTGGCCTTTTTTTTTTTTTTTTTAAGAAAAAAAAAAACCTGTTTGGATTATAAGAAAAAAGGTGGGAAGCTTCACCTGACCAAACTGTCATCTTAAGGGCATCTTATGTTGTTGTTACTGTCTTAACTTTGTCTTTCCAATCAGAGGAGTCCTCAAAACATTGTTCTCACATGTCCGTGTTACAGTTAGGCAGAGGGAGTACCTGCCTGGTGCTTGTGACGAATGCAGAAATGAACCCACTGGAGTCTTCTTGCTATAAATGATCTTCTCACAACAAAAACTACCCCAGTTTCTTTTATTTGACAACAAGTAGCTCACAGCTCAGGAGCTTTGGCACAGAGAAATAAAAGACAAAAGCGTCATCTTCTCACAACCTAAACATGAATCACAGATGTTGCCAGTGTTGGTTTTATAACCGCTGCTGCTGTTGCTCTGACTAAATTAGAATAAAATCCTTGTACTTACTAGATCTCAGTATCCAAGGATCTGTCCACATGTAACAAGAAGAACCTTTTCTGAAGCATCTTTTATACTCATACACATTGCTGTTACTGGGTTGGACCACCTTTATGCTTTCAGAGCTGTCTTAAGTCATCATGCTCAAGAAATCAGTGTGTGAGGATTTGAGCTTTGTGACGTGACACCATTAAGCAGCCATCAGAAGATGGGTACATGGTGTCATACAAGAATGGACACAATTACTATTTTTTATTGCCAGCCAGATTTAATATGTCTACATGCTTAAATACACTCAGGTGCTGCCATGTGGCTAGCTAATTAGAGATTTGTAATGAGTACCTAAAACGTGGTCAGTAATTATGTACAGACACACAAGTTCATTTCACTAGGAGAAATCGTAAATTAAAGCCACATTAGCGACTAAATGTTGCATAAAACTGACACAGTTCTTCAGAGAAACACTTCTGAGTGAATTTTAACAATACAGTTTAAGCTATGCTTTTTTAGACTTGAGATATCAGCTCAAAACACATTCAAAGGGTTAGAAACTAACTTGCTTCGACGATTGATATGAAATTTCCCAAGTAAAAGAAAGTAAAGACCACCTGTTTTCTTGCGGTTGAGGTGCTGTACTCTGACTGTCCTCTAGAAGTCGCTGTTTCCGGCAGCGACTCCACAGAAAGGACGTGACGTAACTTTAGCTGATGTAAAATGGCGACGATCGCATTTTAGTCAAAACAACCGACGAGTTTAAAAAAAAAGGGGTCAAATACAGGGAAAGTTGCTGATTTTACGGAAGGAATATAAACATCAAGTTTATTTGTGGAGCCTATTCAAGGTAAGTGAGTGAATTGGTTTATGAATTTTCACAGAAATTAAGTAAAATGCCTCTTCTACATGTACGTCATTCGGCAGTTAAACAGCTAGTTTGGCAAATACTGCAATAAAACCTGTAGTTTTAGCCTTTGTTTTAAGAAGTGAAACACATAATTGCTGAGTGTAGGTGAGTAGGACGGGTGTTTATACTAAACCCGTGACGGTGTCCCCGGCGGCGCGTTTCTGGCGGCAGGTTCAGTCATGACCGAGCAGACCAACGTTAACTCGGAGGGGATCGTGGGTCTGGATGAGCCCAAGAAGATGACCAGAGAGGACTGGAGGAAGAAGAAGGAGCTGGAGGAGCAGAGAAAGCTGGGAAACGCTCCAGCTGAGGTGGACGAGGAGGGAAAGTAAGTTTGTGCCTGTGCAGAAAGTGTGTGCTTTCAGGCAGCTGATGGAAGGAATGGTGTGATATGTAACGTGAACGCATCTGTCCTACAGGGACATAAACCCCCACATCCCACAGTACATTTCATCAGTGCCGTGGTACATCGACCCATCAAAAAGGCCCACACTAAAGCATCAAAGACCACAGAGTGAGAGTGAGAAGCAGTACTCCGCAATCGGAGAGTGGTACAAGAGAGGCGTGCAGGAGGTGAGAATGAGGCAAGTTTTTCTCTCATGTGGACACAGAAGTATATTGCCACAAAATCTAAAAGCTTCACTTTGTGTCTCCACACAGAGTGCAGTTGTAACTAAGTTCCGTAAAGGGGCTTGTGAAAACTGTGGTGCCATGACACACAAGAAGAAAGACTGCTTGGAGGTAAAACTAATGAAAATGTTTTACAGTTATCTGCTGGAACAAATTAATATTCAGGGTTTTCTTATCTTGGATGTCAAAGGAGTATTATTATTATTATTATTATTGTTATATTATTTAAGTTAGCATCTTACCTTTCATTTTGTCCCACCAGCGACCCAGAAAAGTTGGTGCCAAATTCACAGGAACAGGGATTGCTCCAGATGAACATGCTCAGATCCAGCTCACCATGGACTATGATGGAAAGCGTGATCGCTGGAATGGCTACGACCCAGAGGAACATCAGCGCATTGTTGAAGAGTACGCCAAAGTAGATCTGGTAAGCAGACCAGCATGACTGAACTCCAGAGGTCAAAACATTGGTAAGCCAATGTTGTTGTGGTCCACCACCACATGACTGAATTCTTATTTGTTTCTCAGGCCAAAAGGACACTGAAAGCACAGAAACTTCAGGATGAGTTGGCCTCGGGAAAACTGGACCAGACTGTAAGTGCTCACTCATATTAACATGGTAATAATAAATTTTTCCCAGTTTTGGAGGCAAATATCAGACTGCAGTTTAATAACCTTACATTCTTTATTTGTAGGAGTGGGAACATGACAGTGAAGATGAGGATGAAGACAAATATGCAGATGACATCGACATGCCCGGTCAGAACTTTGACTCCAAGAGACGAATCACTGTCAGGAATCTGCGTATCAGAGAAGACACGGCTAAAGTAAGAGCCACGTAGTAAAACATTAGTCATTTGTGCTTTTTCTGATGATAAACTGTGTACACAGGGATAAAATGAATACAGAACACAGTGTTACTGCCCACATTATTGTGTAAAAGCTGTGAGCCACACCATGTTCCTTTTATATTTTTCTTACAAGGAGACAGTTGTATCGAGATCTTGTTTAAATTGTGAACATGAAAAAGCTTTGAATGTCCTTCAAGCAGGCTGGAGAACTATTACTGAAGACAACTTACAGAAAATACAAGAAGGCTGCCTAAGAGGGTTCAGGCTATGTTAATGAATAAAGGCAGTTATACCAAATTTTGATTCAGAGGGCTGTTGCAGTTACACAGACTCTGTTTTTGCGTCATGTTTTGTGTTTGATTTGTGTTTTCACGCTTCCTTCGTGTTTGTTTTCAAGCGAAATATAATAAAATCACATGACTTTTCAGCAGTTCTGTGTATGAAAGATGGGGTACTGCAGTTTACTAATTTCTCTGAACTCCTCGTGTCTGTTTTTCACAGTACTTGAGAAATCTGGATCCAAATTCAGCGTACTACGATCCAAAGACGCGAGCAATGAGAGAGAACCCGTACTCCAACACTGGCAAGAACCCTGATGAGTAAGTTATGGGTTTGTTTGTTTTGTTGTTGTTGTTTTTAAAAAAAAAAATCAACAGAGGAATAGTAGAAATAGTCTCGGAGTAACTGAGTGGACACTGAAATCATTTTTGAACTGTTTTGTGTAACAGAGTGGGGTACGCTGGAGACAACTTTGTTCGCTACAGTGGAGCCACAATTTCCATGGCTCAAACACAATGTAAGTCCTAAAGTTATGGTTCCTTCTTTTCAAACACCTCACAACCTTAACTCTTTAGGTTTTGGAAGTATGACTTTACTTATATTGGAAATGAGTCTAGAGATTTATTTATTTTTGGCCACTGTGATCAAAACTGTTGAATGTTTGACTGGATTATAATAGGTT
Source organism: Haplochromis burtoni (assembly GCF_018398535.1). Classification (NCBI taxonomy): domain Eukaryota; kingdom Metazoa; phylum Chordata; class Actinopteri; order Cichliformes; family Cichlidae; genus Haplochromis; species Haplochromis burtoni. Next base: position 3,318,063 of record NW_024582371.1, read on the forward strand.
ACCAAAAATCATCCAAAAGTGGAAAAATCAGCATTTATAGAGTAAAAATCAGCTGCAAAAAGTAAAAGGCAGCCTGCTAACAATAGTGGTTAACATCTATACATCTATTTAGACACAGCTAAATTAAAGAGTCCCTCTCCTGTCACACTTATGTTATATATGAGACACCAAAAGGCAGGATCTTAGTTACTTAGTAAAGGATAATTATGATGAAATCTGAGCTTTTTCTTATCTGTTAGGACCACAGAGTGTAATTTGTAGCAATTTTCATTGTCTCGTGACAGTGTTTGCCTGGGAGGCTTATGAGAAAGGCTCCGAGGTGCATCTGCAGGCTGACCCCACCAAACTGGAACTGCTGCATCGTTCCTTCAAGGTCAAGAAGGAGGACTTCAAAGAAGAACAGAGAGAGAGCATCCTGGAGAAGGTACACGGCTGATATGTATTCATTTAGCAACAGGATGAGGCCAGGAAGAGTGAAAAGTACATAAGAGATGGGAGAAACTTTCTTCAACCATCTTATGAGTGCAGATGTTGCACAGTTTGTCCACCGGATGGCACTCTGCAGCTTCTCTGTTGGCAGCATGTTTGAGAACACCACAAACAACCAGTCTATCTGAGCAGTCGGACTTGGATCAGCTGTGTAAAGGAGAAAATAAATAACTACAAATATTAGGGATATCAGAAAGGAAAAAAAAATATTGGCTGATATATCAGACCGAACTTCATATCAGTCACAGTCTGGGCTTTACTGATGATGTTTCTGCTTTTGTGTGTGACAATCAGTATGGAGGCCAGGAGCATTTGGATGCACCACCGCGGGAGTTGCTGTTGGCCCAGACGGAGGACTACGTGGAGTATTCGCGTCACGGCGCTGTGCTGAAAGGACTCGAAAAGGCTGTCGCTCGCTCCAAATATGAGGAGGACGTGCTCATCAACAACCACACTGTAAGAAGGGCAGACTGTAGCAAATGTGTGGCTAATTTTGTTACATTTTATTTATGTTTTATCCTAAAATCAAGATCATATCTCCTCGTTAGTGTATTTGGGGTTCCTACTGGAAAGATGGCTTCTGGGGGTACAAGTGTTGCCACTCCATGGTCAAACAGAGTTACTGCACAGGATCAGCTGGAATTGGAATTGTAAGTACATTTACTGAGAGTATTTGAAGCGTTTGTTTGATGGATAGGATATCAGTTTATAAAGTGGTCACAGATTTCTCACTTTCTGACTGTGTTTGTATATGAACCCCTGCAGAACAACTCAGAGTGCACTCCATTTGAAGAGGCAATAACTGAGCCACAGGAGGAGGAACAGCCCAAGACTCTGCTAGAAGTGAGGGACACTGTTTTTTAAAAAAAAAAAAAAATGCTGCAGTTAATGTTAATAAGCTTAAATGTAATGTTCATTATTAAAATATTCGTGATCACCAGATGCATCAAGATAAAATGAAAGAGAAGAAGAAGAAAAAGAAGAACAAAAAGAACAAGAAGCGCGACTCTGACAGCAGTGATTCGGAGGATGAGGAGAAGAAGAAGGAAAAGCTGAAGAAGGTAATGTTTTTGTTTTTGTTTGACAGCCGTGTTTGTTTTGATGAGTTTCTCCGTGTCTGACCTCCAACCGCCGTCTCCTTCTCAGGCTCTAGAAGCAGAGGACAAGCGGGTGAAGCAGGTGGAGATACTAATGCAGCTGGATGAGAGGAAGAGGCCGTACAACAGCTTGTTTGAAGTAAAGGCGCCCACTGAGGAGGAGATGGAGGCCTTCCGCATGAAACGCAGCAGGCCAGATGATCCCATGGCTTCCTTCTTGGGACAGTGACCTTTTCAGTCCCTGCAGATTCCCCTAAACTCTCCCCAAGGACTCTACTAGAGCAGCTGCTCAGTAAAATATAAAATCCCACATTCACTCAAGTTTTGTGTTTTGGAAAGAAGTGCTGGAGAAACTGTGTACAGTATTTTGTAAAAGTTAATGTTGACACATTGTTTTGAAGCTGCATGTCCATAAAATGTGGAACAACAACAAAAGGTGTTTCGCTTCAACAGGAGACATTTAAATACTTTCAAACCTTTCAAATTCAGTCTTTACAGGAAACATGAGAAACGTAACTGCATTTCTTTTTATAATAAAATCCATTTGCCTGAATGTATGGTTTTTTTGTTGTTCTTGTTTTTTGGGGTTTTTTGCGTGGGTGGAGGGTTGTACATGAGGTATGAGCAATGGGTGGAAACATGACTTGGGCGGCTGATCCTTTTAATTTTGCTGAACCTCAGTAGTTGTTGTTAGCATGTTAGCTGTATATACATATCGTGTTTTCCAGTTATGGACTCCAGAGGAAACTTAAGTATGTGGGGAGATTTGTAAATTAGTACACAACAACAGAAAGTAATATGGAAAGAACAATTCAAAAGGCATTTCCAACATTTCTGTCAGGTCTGAGACTTCATCGATTTAAGTACTGATCTGAAGAGAAAGTGGAGGATTACTTCATAGTGACCTCCACTACAGGCCAAAATGAAACTGAAGCTGCCCTTCTAGTTTCTACCCTTCGCTGAATCCCTGCTGTAGGGAACGGCTTGTTTATGTAATGTTCTCAGTGATCATGTTCCCCGTGTAAGTGATCAGGGTCTAAAAACACAGTTCTTTGTAAAAGTACCCACCAGAGTTATAATTATTGTATTTTCTAATTATTTATTTATTGTTTTTAAATTTCATTTTGACTCTCTTGTTAGTTCTGACAGTAAGCCTGTGCTTTTCACTTTACTTTTTAATTGTTTTGCTTTTCTCAATATTAGCTTTAGCCTTGCAAAATATCATTTTACACAGGGCAAATGCTGGAGGCAAGATTTAAGAAGATCAGTTCAAGTTTCACACAAAAACCCCACTGCTTCTGAAAACAGTTAATTCACAGTCTTGTAAGACTCTCATTCAAGAAGTCCCGTTAAAAAACCCCATGGGGGCAAACTGTAACTTTACCCAAAGTAAACAAACCAAAAACTAAAGACATTTCATCAATATTTGTATTTAACTTTAATTTGTTTGACCAGGGATTACAAAATCATGTCAGTTTAGTTTTGACCCCCCCCCCCCCCCCAAAGTCTAGTTTTTATTTTAGGTAACCCGGTTTTTCACATGTAAATTGAATTTTAGAACTATTTGATTGCTTTTAAAAACCATAAACTGAACCTTGCAAGGTGTGTTTACCTTGAAAGGTTCAGCGACGAACAATTCTGGATAATTTATTTGGAAAAAAAAGAAATAATTATGCACTTTTTAATTTTGCTTTTTGTAGCCTTGTGTGTTAAGCATAACTAGGGCAGAGATAAAGAGGGAAAGAAGGGAAAGGACTAAAATCTGAAATACCTAAAAAAAAAAAAAAAAGGCACCCAGAGCGTCACCTAATGGACTGAACTGAAAAATGAATGCAAACATGAGATGGCTACCTCTTCATTCACTGGGTGATTTTCTGGAAAGCCCTGATGAGGGTTCCAAGGTGGAGAAGAGGACACCAAAAAAAAGCAGTCAATCTCAGCGTTCCTTATCTCAGACTGCAGGGAGAAGTCTGTCCTTGTGCTCCTCATTAACCAGGTGCACACATTATCCACGTGCATTACACATGAACACAGTCAGAAACCTAAAAAATGTGTTTTTTCAGTGTTTCCTCTTTCTTGTGTCTCTTGTTTTTTGTAAGATGTGCTCTACATAGTAGATTTATTCATAAACTTTACAGTGTGGGACAATTTTAGTGCTCGTAATAAGACAAGGAAACGTAAATGTTTTTTTTTTAATTTTCTTTTTCTATTATTGCAACATTTGACCACTTCTGAGGACATCAGTATCTAAATGCATAACGTGTAACAAGCGAAATGTTTCTGCTTTATCCTTTTTAGCCCTCGTTGTGTAATCTCTTGCTTCCTCACAGCAGAGTTTGTGAACCACTGATGTGTCACTGCTTCAGCTGTTGCACTGACTTGAATGTAATGACATCATGGTGAAAGCATTTTTTTTTTTGGCCTATCACTCGCATAAACAGGGCGGATGTTGCGGAGACTCTGGGCTGCACATTTCTCTGCAGAGCTTCTCTTGAAGAATGTTGCCTCAATCAATCGTTTGTTGGAAATGTAGGAAGGTTTGTGCACTCTGATGCAGAGAAAGGGCTCGGACGGAGCTGAAAAATACCCATGAGTCATAATTTCTCAACTGGTGAGTTCTTACTCTGTGCTTTTAAAATGGCTGACACACTCCTTTATATAACCTACTGTAAGCTGCATGCTTTTATGTAACCAGAACATATAACAGATGCATCAGATTTGTCATTAGTTACTGAGGGATTGCATGAAAATGGCCACACCATCTAGATGCCCGTCCACATGGTGTGTTAGGTTTTAGTCTCTGGTTGACTCCAGGAATCTTTTACCACATGTTTGCATCATCTGATCAATGGCTGCAAAACTCAAGTCAGTATAATTGTTGTAAACAGTTGCTTCCCCTTGCCTCTTTGTGACTCTACAGTTCCCATCATGCTCCAGATGTTTGTGATGATCTATGTGCTGTCAGTTGCCGTCTCGCAGTCAACAAATCCCCCATCTAAGAGAGGTCGGAATTTCACCATCCACTCATCCCAGCTGGTCTGCAGTCTGCCGGGCCCAGCGGGGCCTGCAGGGAACCCAGGAGCCCCTGGATCACCCGGGGCCATGGGCCCCATGGGGCCCCCCGGGACAGACGGCCAAGATGGGAAGGATGGAGAGAAGGGAGAGAAGGGAGATCAAGGTAGTAGTTAATCTCTAGTTGTATGTTACTGTGAACTTGAATGATCTTCACATCATATATGTCACTGATCTGATTTTTCTGTAGCACCTCTCCAACATCTATGCACAGATGTCTGAAGTTGCAAGTTGTTAAGTGTAAAGGGAATGTTTTTATTGCCATTTGACTTTTTTTGGTCATTAGCTTCATATTCAGACCTTTTTCAGTTACTTAAACGAGCCTGTTGATTTATTATTCATTATCACAAGTTCTGAAGAGTCAAAAAACATCTAAATAGCCCTAACATGCCAATTAATATGCTCTTTTCTTTTGTCAGTGACAATTTCACAGGGAACGTTTTTGGCTCTTAAGAGCTTTTGGTCATTAAAACAATTAAACTACTCTTACAATTAACAGAACACTTTGAAAACAATCAGATATAGGGAAAAAATGAGGGTAATAGGCATGCTAGTCCACCATGTCCACACGCTTTGCCATAATACTGGGGGGCTCTCGCACTGCTCATCCTGTTCCTCTTTGCACAAAGGAGCAGACACCAGTCTCTAAGGACCTTATATGGCCTGTCCAGCTCTCCTAGAGTAACTGTCTGTCCCCTGAAATCTCTTCTATGACAGCAAACCTTATGCTAATGGCACGCAGTGATGTGCCATTCAAGAATTGAACTACCCGTAGAACCTCTAGGATCCAGGTATCACCTCATCCTGGCAGTTGTTACCAGTGACCCTAGACAAATGCAAAAGTAGTGAAAAAACACAGTCAGAGGGAAAATGTCAGTGGCTTCCACCTGTAAAACCATTCCTGTTTGGGAAACTGTTTCATTGTTGCCCCTCTACTGCACCCAAAGCAGCTGAAAGTGATTCACAACTCCCTCCGCCATTTAACTGACCAGATCAATATCACAGAAGTTTAACTGATTTTCTACACTCTGATTTAAACGTGTTCCTTTATTTATTTTGAGCACAGAATTTGTTTAAAACACGATTTTGGATTTTTTAGCCTTTATTTAGATAGAATAGTGAAGAGAAGACAGGAATGCTAGGAGGTCTTGGTGAGACACATGGTAAATGGACCCAGGCATCTTCAATAGCCTTAAAGAACATAGCTAAGCTGCTCAAGCATGTCAGCTATACTGGTGCCCAGATTATACTATTTTATTGTCATCTTGTTATTATTTATGTGTTATCAGGTGATCCAGGGAGACCTGGGAACCCAGGCAAACCGGGTGAGAAAGGTCGTGAGGGTATTATTGGCAAGGCCGGACCTCGGGGACTGAAAGGACAACGTGGAAAACCCGGAACATCTGGAACCTGGGGACAAAAAGGAGACGTGGGTGACATGGGCGAGGAAGGAGCTCCAGGTGGTTGTAACTGTGGCAAGCAAGCACGATCAGCTTTCTCTGTGGCTGTGACAAAGAGCTATCCTAAAGAGCGCACGCCCATCCGCTTCACCCGGATCCTGCTGAATGAAGGGAATCACTACAATGCCTCCAGCGGGAAGTTTGTCTGCGTTATCCCAGGAGTTTATTACTTTACCTATGACATCACACTGGCCAACAAGCATCTCGCCATTGGGTTAGTTCACAATGGGCAGTACAAGATCAAAACATTTGATGCAAACACTGGGAACTATGACGTGGCATCTGGTTCTACTGTTCTCCACCTGAAGGAGTCAGACCAGGTCTGGCTGCAGATCTTCTACTCGGAGCAGAACGGACTCTTTTTTGATCCTTTTTGGACAGACAGCACCTTTACGGGCTTCCTAATCTACCCTGACCAGGAATTTCTCAATGAAGCAGATAGAAAAGCAAATGCTCAGGATGAAAATGAATGAACTGTAATGAAGATTTATATCTAATTAAACTTCACGAGTTTGGGCTTTGTGGAATTTCAGTTGTTTAAGACATCCGTCACCAGGAGGCGCACTAGGAAAGAAAGAAAATCAACTGGAGGAATCACACAATAAAGCCTTAATAGTGAACAAAAAACATTTTACCTGAAATATTATGCCCTGTTCTCATAAAATATTTAAATTTATGTAACCCAAAATAATTTAATTCTGTTTCTTTTTTTTAAACTCCTTGATAGGAGATGGCACAGTGCCTTCTTCTTTTTCCCCCTTTTTTCCTTTATTAACCATTATAAAACACAATTTGAAATAAAATCTAAATTATATTGTAAGATAAATTATTTTACAGTGTTTGTGTTTTTGAGTCAAAACTGGTTAGCACTGTCCTGGTGCCTGTGTGGAATTTTCATGTTCTCTCCAGGTTCCTCCCACAGTCCAAAGACATGCAATTAGGTGGGCCAGGTTAATTGGTGACTCTAAATTGCCGGTAGAATATAAGTGTGAATGGTTATCTCTCTCTTTGTGTTGGCCCTGGCGACTTGTTCAGGGTGTACCCTGCCTGTCACCTGGGATAGGCTCTAGCCCACCCCTGCAACCCTGAATTGGATAAGAGGAGGAGAATAGGTGGAACAGTTTTTGAGTATTTGTGTATGGTTCATTAACATGGCGTGTATTTTTGTGTTCAAGTTCATAATTACTTTCATGACACATAGAAGTGTATTATATAAACGAACATCTTTTAAATAAAACTAATAAGCATTTTAGAAATCAAATAACTCATTTTAGAGTTTTATTAATTTAATTAAATGTAATTTCTACCGATTGCGCCACTGGAGTTTTGCACATACTATCAATTTAAATGGCATTTTACTTGAACACTTGTATTAACTCGTATTGCATCACTTTTTTATGCCCAAAAAATTATTTGAACAAACTGAAAATTTATTCAACTCAAAAAGTTTTTCTTCCAGCGAGACATGAAATTAATAAATGATTGTAAACAGAAATGATGCACTAGGATAAAATAATATGCATGTCATGCCAATCACATGTGTATCAAATTATATAAATATTAACCTGCAGTTTTGTATTTGTAGAAAATTTTAAAATTATTTCTCACTTAAAGTCATCATGCTCTAGTCTAAGGTTGCTTCACGGGCTGAATTGCTTAATAGAATTCAGGTTAACACTTTATAATACAATCTGTGATTAAGGGCATAATCCTCCTGCAATTAAATCAAATTTTAAGGTATTTTGTTTTAAATTATAACGTAATTTTCCTAAAAATACTTAAAGGTAGATACGTTAGAATAATATGTATGTATTTATATGTATTTGTATTTGCATGTATACAATTTTATGTAGCACATGAGTAATTTAAGTAATACACAACTTCATGTAACTTACAGGAGAGAAGAAATAGTGACATTTTAAGTCATTTTAAGTAGTGTCAAACTTCCGGGTATTTTACAGGAAAGGAGACAAAAATGATACTGTGAGTAAATTTAAATACTGTATAAACAATTTTAAGTACTACATACTTTCCTGGTAATTGTGCCATCTTAAATTATAAGTACATTATGCTTTTTGGGTTGTTGGCCGTATTATAGAGTGAATTTAAGTTACGCATTATTTAAAATTACTTGTACATGAATTAAATGTATTTACAGTATAAATACTTCTTTGTTTTCTGTAAAAAAAAAAACCCAAAACACTTTTCCCCCCTTACCTCACTTCAAGTATTTGTAGGTAAATATAATTACATTGTAATTTCAAATAAACTACATTCCACTGCAATTCCATTTAATTAGTCGTGGGCCATACTGTAAAGTGTTACCAAATACAGGACAATGACAGACTACATTAAGGAGACAAAGGATTGGAGAAACACAAGAACATGCTGCACCTCCTGTGTTTCTTTACTTTTAGAGGCCGTTCATCACCATTTCATGGACCACAGGGGGATTTTTAACTGGGGTTTTATACTCAAATGTCTCAAAGTCATCTGTGGGTATTCACATCACACATGGAAGCAATTAATCACACTTGATCTAATGTGTTACTTAACTAAAGTATCCATAATCCATGATACTTCAGGGAAGAAATGCAATTCTGCATTTAAACTTGTGCTTATGTAAAAGTACAAATGCATCAATGGCAAACCTGAAAACTTCATTTTAGAATAGTTAGTCAGTGTAGAGCTAATTTAAACAATTTACCCAGTCTTAATGTAAAGTGTTAATAGCTATTTGGAGTCAAATCTTTTGCAGTATGCTTCATGCAGGCACAGCTTCTGCTACAAACACTCAGATAACAGCTTTCTTAAGTAAACAGGAAGAAAGCAGCATTTTATTTATATACAGGCTCAGCTCCCCTGTTCTTATGTTTGCAAAATCTTCCTTTTTGTATGGAACCTGGAAGCATGCTGTATATTCTCCTACTTAGATGGCTCTAGCTAAAAATAACCGAATCACTTCTAAAAAGTGTTATACTTGAATCAAACACTTTCCTTCAACAAAAATGTGAAAATATGATGCTTTACTCTCATCTCTGTCAGTGGCTCAGTAGGTAACCCAATGCACCACTATAGAGCCTCATGTTCCCATGCAGAGATGCTGAGTTTAAATCCCCCAAAGTCAGCCAAGAGTGATGTTTAGCCAAATGGACTCACACAGGTTTTCACTTAACGAATGCCAGTGTGATATCTAACTTCCTTTAAATGGCTGTTGTCATTATCAAACAAATATACTGAAGCAATTCCTCAGCTAGACCATATCCTATTCCTTCCCCTAAACTAATTCAAACAGATACCATACTGAAAGCACAGTATCTGCTTCACTGCTTTTGTGGTTCCCCGGGTTCCAGCATTTACTTGGGGATCATTTAGCTCAAAGCATTCAACCAATGTTTTTAAGAAGCACACACAAGCTCTTTATATCTTGCAGTTTACGATAATTGTTAGCATAAATCTTGTGCCAGATAAACAGTTTCTAAAGGCTGTTGAAGCCTGTGTATTGTTGTGTTTTTTTGGTACTGATACAGGGGAAAAGCTTAGAGTCAGGGATACAGTGCTGTGACAATTATTTGCAAATTTCTCTATTTCTTATTGTTTTATATTTGTCATATTTACATGTTTCAGATCATTAAGAAAGAAAGAAAGAAAGAAAGAAAGAAAGAAAGAAAGAAAGAAAGAAAGAAAGAAAGAAAGAAAGAAAGAAAGAAAGAAAGAAAGGGGTCAGATACTTCTTCACTGGACTGAACAGTTAGCTCTCACACTTGATAGCATTAAAATAGACACCTTCAATAACAGCACTTCCAAAATCACTGGAATTCTTGCTCAAAGGGAATACTGTCTGGGATTTCTGTCTTAAAAGATAGGTAAATGTTTACCTATCTTATTATAATATAATATAATATAATATAATATAATATAATATAATATAATATAATATAATATAATATGCATTCGTTAACATTTTGTATATTAAATAAATGAAATGAGATCCTTTGCTGAACTGTAGCCGTTTGTAGTTCTAGCGGTGACCTTTAAAGACTACAATTCCCAGGCTGGGGGAGGAACCTCACGTCTAGCGCACGAGCTCTGTAGACCAACAGTAGCAGCTGGCTGAGCCGAAGAGGCTACTTTGTTAACAGCGAAGCCACCGGAGAGAAAACGGCTCAGTGGTTTCTCTCGGAAAAGTGTGAACAGTTTGGGGGAAACGGGGAACCCGAAGGCCTGTCGGTGGGATTTGACGGTGGCACCTACTCTGTTTTGTGTTATTAACTTTGTTTTTTCGCCGACAACTCAAAGTTGAGCCGTAGCGGAGTTCTGTCGTTCAGGATGTCGGACTGAGACAAAGGGGTCTGGGGGGCATTCCCGACGGAGCGGTGAGTGAAACAGGCGATAACTACCAAGACTAAAAAAAGAAAGAAAAAGTTTTCTTTGTTGCTGATTGCCGGAAAAATAATCTGAGTTTGTGATGAGCTCAGTATTTCTGAGCCTGGTGGGCACAGTTAACTTAAAGCCCGTCTGTTTGTTCGCAGTCTCGTGGTGCAGAATCGCCTTCAGTCATAACTGAAATGTAGGACTGGTTGGTGATTTGCCTTCGCGATGAACAACCACGTTAAAAAATGAGATTTTATGGAAGGCTGCTTTGATGAGACTGACCTACAGCATGGTCGAAGGGGGCATTTAACCGAGCCATTAGGTTTCCGAACACAGAAAATGGCCTATGCGGGGAAATAGACCTGTGCAGCGAGATAAAGGTGTTTAAAAACTTTATCAAAAACGCATTCCTCGAAAGGGTATTTATTTATTTATTTTTTTTACTGTCAACGAGAACAAAACAGCTAGCTTACTAATCCTACATTTTAAATTAAAGAGAACAGTTGTAGAAAGACTTAAATTCAGCTTTACCTTCTTTCCTCTCATGTGGTAAAAATAGTCTCAACTTTCAGTGTGGTGGTTATACTGGCTTGGCCTTGCTTCTTTCTTCAAGTACCTGAACTTTGTCTGATTTTGCTTTCAGCAGGTAAAACTAGGAAAGATGGAGAGGGAGCTGGAATGGTGGAAGGATCAGTTAGCTGCAGATATCCATCAGTCCCTCCGCATTAAGGTGAGTTTGTCTGAACTAAGCTCTGTTTTAACAGGAAGTTTTATTTTGCCGACCTTCTTCTGACTGCTTGCGCTTAGGATAACTTAAATTCACCTTTAAAAACAGTAACCCCCCACCTCTCCTCACAGCACTAGGCTTTTGCAGCTGACATTTTCAAACATTGAGGCCAAAATCAACAGTGTCTGTGAATTAAAAAAATAAAAATAAAAAACTTGCTACACACTGCAGTGCAGTGCTTATCTTTATCACCAGCTCAGAGGAAATCTAGAAAAACGCCAGCAAACATTGACAGTTTTACTTCTGCCTAATCAAATCCGTGAATTAAAGTGATTAACAGTGAGTCAACAAACACTGATGTTAAACTCAACTGCAGCTTTGCCAAAATTTGTTACTCAAATGGATTATAAGTGTTTAGTTTTTTAATTGCACCCTTTGCCTTGTTCTAAAGACCAAGTGATTGCTATTGATTTTCAGAAGAAAATGTTAAAAGTAATTTTTCTTTTTTTTGAGCAGTTGTGGCACGCATTTGAATCAGACCCTGAGCTGTATTGATATTCCACGACAAGATGTAATGTTGCGAGGAAAATATAATTACCCGGTCCTGCTGTCTATTTAAACATAGTCTAAATTAGATTACATGGAGGATTTAAGGCTCATTAATTGAGAACATCTTAATTAACCTCAGAGCGTGATCATATTTCTTCCCCATGTGTCACTTTAATGGAGACATCTGTCACTTTGCTGGCATTTTCATCTTCATAGTGATGGAGCTCAGGTTTAGAAGATCAGGTATCTTAAATGTGCCACAAATCGCAAGAATGTGTGTAGAATGAGGAGTGTAGCGTATCGGGTGGTTGTGAGCTGCATGTAATGAGTCACACGCTTACATAGCATTTGAATCAGTTTACGCATGCTGGACAGTGTCTGACTCAGAGTGAACTGTCAATTACACTGAAAGTCTTTATGCAGAGCTGGAAACAAAACAACACGCCCACTCTTTTCTCATCTGTGACAATGAGAGACATGCTGTCCGCCTCAAGTGTTTCTAGTCAAATCTAAAGCAACTGTTTTCACCACAGTATGATATGCAGCACTAAATGATCTAAAGTTACAATACAGGAATACCTGGTGGATGCTGTGCAAACCTGCCTGTGTTGCACTGCAGTGAGTTAGACAGTTTCAAATCAGGTTTTTCTCAGTTTCTAAATTATTTTGATCAGGCGACTGATTTGTAGACAGTTGTAGTGTTGTTGTTTTTTTTATACATTTTTTTTCTTGCCATGGACTTTAATCTTTTACCCAAATTCACAGGAGTCTTGGTCATCTACACAAGATCGCAGATACCGCTAGATGTCTTCATGTAGAAACACACTACAGTTGTTTCAAAGAAAATTGGGAATTTCTTTACAATCATTCCTTTACCTAGGCCATATTGGGAATAAAAGATATATAGGAAAGCCAATAGATCATAGAAAATCACATTGGGTTTTAATTAAGTAGTAAAAATAGATAAGAATCAAGTTAAGTAATAATAGTACAATAAAGAGGATTAAACCAGATAATGCAAATTGAAGCATGGGTACACTGTTATCCCCGATTACATGTAATAAATGACCATAAGACTTTCATTTGAATTTGAACAGACCTCAAGATTTCAGATTTTGTTCTCAAGACTAAACTGTTTTTATGCTGAAATGACTGTTTAACTTATGGATCATTAACCATGCCAGATGAAAAAAGAATGCTGCTTTTAGATGACTTGAAAGCTGACATTTCTCTAAACAGAACAACTCATTTAAAATCTAGAGTAAATCTTTTTTTCCCCCCAAAAATAAAATAATTGTCAGTTGCTTGGTTGTTTTATGTCTTCAGAAACCGTAAATTTCCATAAACCTGTAATGGAAAAGATTGGTGAGTCAGTGTCAGAACCGTGCGTAAAAAGGCCCTCACGCGGTCTTCACATTTCCTGCATGGCGCCTTTACCCCCACAGTCTCATCCAGCCTTAATGATGTGTGCTGCAGTGATAATGCCCTGATGTGGGAGATAGCGGTGGTGTGTAGCATGTGGCAAATTATCAGACATGCAAATCAGTAGGCAGCTGTGGAATCCTTAATTATGGTGCGGATCCCCCACAAAGGCTCCTCTGCACTCCTCGCAGACCCCCCCAGAGCCCTGCAGACTCCAGCAGCCCTCCCTTCTTTTCACATCCACCCCCATTCTCCTGCTGCCCTTGTACCCCGAGACAGACAGATGGAGCAGAGTTTGGGGAGGACTGGCTGATATGATAGGTCATGGCACCGGGGGTTGGTGTTGCTATGTTGATTTTGTAAGGGGTACTGCTTATTTTTGAATTCCACTGAAGTGCCAGTCTGAAGACTTTTTTTTAAAAGTTTTGCATTCACAGCAAATAATTTTTGTGCAGCGTGTCGGCTATAATAGTACACATTTCCATCAGTGCATTTCAGAGAAACGGTTGATACTAGTATTGGCTGATCTGCCAGGTTTTTTAGCTGCTGCCCTCCAATTTGTGATTTATTTTAATGGAAGAATGATAAACAAGAATGGAAGGCAGTGGTTTGTGGATATATAACAACTGATTACTAGTTAGATTGGACGATTTGATCCAACCTAAGCTATGGGATATTCTTGAACAGCAGTCCCGACATAATGTGGATATTTTTCCTTTATTTTAAGGACTCCTTGCTGGCGCTAAAGAGATGAATCTGCCAATCCTTGATCTCTTATCAAATCCCAAAGCCCTTGTTTTTATGCATCCAAAAAACATAAAAACATATTCGAGTATTAGTATCATGAATTCAGGGGGAATAGCTGTTCTGTGTACATGCAGTTCCAAATGTCTCCTATTTCTTACTCTGAGGCAGGTTTTGAAACTAGAAACTTGGTCTCTCTCCAGTTTTCTGTAGCTGATTGGGAAGATACCCAATGCTGATTCAATGCAAATGCCCCCAAGTGTCTTCATTCCACTTTGAAACACATGCAGCTAATTGAACATGAATAGGAGATGGGCTAGGGGTGAAACCTAATCCTATCTACCACTCAACCTCCACTGGAGGCCCTCCCCTTCCCTCCCCATACCACATACACAACTCATCACACACAAACCCTCACCCCTTTGTTCAGAGACCCCTGCAATGACCCAGATTAGCTCCAGTTTTCTGCTGCAATGGTGAATTAAATGAAATGGATCCAGGGTTGAATCATAATCAAGAGTTTTTGGTATAAAAATAATTTCCTTTCTTAATATGAGCATCATACCCACCACTCTCCTGACAGTAGTGAATCTAGACAGCATGGCTCACCATTATTATGCATATTCTTTTCGACCCCCATGCTTTTTCATCACTGCTTCCTGCCCACCCTGTTCCTCTTACACCCCGTCATTAACATCCCTGTTATCTTTTCTCTCTTCAGGAGCTGAAGTTGCCGGCCTACCGGGCCCATTCTCCCCAGATTGGCATGCGACGGTACTTTGCAGACTTGTTGGCCATCCTGAGTAATCGCTACCAGCTATGTCCTACAGCACGTCACTTGGCAGTCTACCTGCTGGACTTGTTCATGGACCACTATGACGTGGCTGTCAGGCAGCTCTACGTCATTGCTCTGTCCTGTCTGCTGCTAGCTAGTAAGTTCAGAATCAGCTTTTTATTTTCTCAAAACTTGCCCCATGCTTTTTCTATATTCCAGGCATTTAAAAAATATTTTCCTTGATAAAATCCTTACATGTAATCTCAAAATAATCCCATCATGCTTTTAAATGGATTAGAGGTAATTTCACACCTCTTGATAGGTGAACGTGTTATCACACAGGTAATAAATGGGCTGCTGTTAGTGTTGGAGAACAAGGTTTCTCTGTCTTTCACAAGTTAGCCCCACTCTTCAAGTTGATTGGGATTAGTTTATTTATGAAGCCATGGCTGTTTGGATCTGTGTTTTTTGATACTCTGTGTTTTAGAGCAGTAAATGTAAAAAAACAAAACAACGCTTGGTCGTGGTGCTTTTTCGCTTGTGTCTTCTAACATAAAAAGGACCATATGAACATTTTTTTTTTTCTTTTTTGTAGATGAAAGTTTTAATTGATGTTCTAAATGGTTTTCTTAAGCTTTAATCTGATAGGAACCTTTACTCAGGTTAAGGTTTACGTTTTCATCTTAAAAAGTGTTATATTTCATCTTGTAACTACACAATGGTTGCACTGTGAGTCTGTTGTGCTAAAAGAAATGCTTTGACTGTGGTTTGTGCACAGATGGCACAAGGTGAAACACTTCCTGCAACTAAGCTATTTTGAGTTACACTCTAGAGATGCGTTTTCCCCTTCCAGCTCCACCTTCTAACTGAACCGTATTGACAGTTTACTGTTCACTGTGTTGGTTTAAGATAAAACCAGGTTTCCAATGTGACAGCATGATGGTTCCATTGTTTTTGAGAAACCGTTGGGATTATGATCATGCCTGCAGAACTTTATCTCTGTCTTTGATGCTAGTTGTAATATGATCTGAGTGGCTACTTCAGTTTGAGCCTGAGTTGAACTAGTGTTGCACTTTCTGAGGTTAAAATGTCCTCTAATTAAAGCTGCAAAACATTTTGTTTAAAAAAACAAAAACAAAACTCATTTAATTGATTGCAAATTCCAGCTTACCCAACATCCCAATACAAATCTAATTTACTACCATTAGTTGTTCACTCTCTAATGGCAATTTTCTGCTGTGATCAGCAGAGAAAATATGGAGATATTGTGTGCTTTCTTATTGTCAGCAAACACTTACAAAGACCAAATTCAGCTGTGATTTGAGCCTGCTAATAGAGTGATGTTTTCCATCACAGAATTCCTTTGTTCTTCCAAACTTATTAAAAATGCATCAGTGTGCACAGATGTGAATGCTTTGGTTGTAGTTGCATCGATTTTCAAGTTGTCTTTGTTTCTGCAAAAGTGAGTGAAGTAGTGGTTTAGTTTGATTAGTAACAATTTGCTTTTCTGCTCTGAAGTCAAAAAATGTTTCTTTTTGTTTTGTGTAAAGCAGGTGTGTTAATCAACATCCCCCCCTCCCCCCCTAGTGCAGATTCAGGGTGTAGGTTGTGTGGTAGTTATTAGTGTCTGTATGCCTGTCTGGTGATTAACAGACTGTGAGGATTTCTGTACGTTAATGTAGCCCTTGGCATCATGGGTAATTAGACTAATGATGCTGTCAGAGTAAGAGTCTGGAACGGGGCCCGTTCACTTGGGAGGGCTCAGTTTGTGTGTGTGTGTGTGTGTGTGTGTGTATGGAGTCGCATACATGCCGCTTTTGCAATCAGGAGTCTCTGTGGTGTGATAAATTTGAATATAAGACTTGAAAGATTTTTTTTTTTTTTTTTTTTTTAAATCAATCTCCTGAGAATCCAAGAATAGCTTTGTGAGTTTGTTAATTTAGTGATATAATTATTATCAACTCAACCTGGAAAGAGGTTATCCTTCTAATCACTAATAATTAATCAATTTAAAAAAAAATCTTTTGATTGTGGCTTTCAGATACTAAGGCTTTCTCTTGCTCTCCTCTCTGTTCTCACTCCTCCAGGACTTGAGGGAGTCTCTGTCATGATTGATGAGGGCTTGAAAGTGCATTTCAATCAAAGTTGTCTCGGGTTTTCATCTGTGCCTTGGAATCTGGCCTAGTTATTGAACAACCTCCCCAGGTCTCACTGACTGGCTTTGACAGGCACATACATTGTCTTTCTTTAAACTCTCCTGGCTTTCAAACTCTGTTAATTAATCAGTACCTCTTTCATACTTCTCAGCAGTCACTGCCTAATCCTGTTTCTCCATTATATCTGTGTTTTTTGTGGGAACTTGTGAGTGCTTGTGTTTGCGCAAGGATGAGCTCCTCTTCATTTGTGGTAGTAAGGTTATGGTCAGTTTTTTATAAACAGAGTAAGTGGAAATGAGGTTTATTGACTGCTGATTTTTATTTTGAGAAGAAAGCCAATATATTCCCTCAGAATTAAGTATCTGTTGTGTTGAAGTCCTGCAGTGATACATCAGTCTTGTTGACTTTTTTTTTCTGATCAGGACAGGTGAACTCTCCTGAGTGAATCTCAGTTACAAGCTCTCGCTGAAGATGGTTTTCATATATTTTGTTCCATGAGCCCTACAACTCTTATTGCCTGTTCTTATTGTCCTTATCTTCAACGTTATGCTGCTCTGTTGTTTGTTAATTGCCCCTTGGGGATAAATAAAGTCTTCTGATTCTGATTCTACAAGAAAAGAGCATCCTGTGAAATGGCACAACTAAAGAGACTACAGCGTGCACTTACATAGGCGTCGGAGCCCGGGGGTGGGGAGGAACTGTGTGCCGAGGGGCACCTGCCATATGCTCTCCGAGTCAGGCCTCAAACAAAAGCCAGTCAATGCAAGCAGGCCAGCCAGCCAGCCAGACCCTTCCCATAGAGGGGGAGGGGAGCACACTCCAAGGGGTGGAGGTTGTTGTGTGTGCAGGCTGTTGTGTGTGTGTGCAGGCGTGTGTTTGTGTGTGTGTATGGTAGAGATTTGCCGTAAGCTAATGTCACTAAAAGAGGACATGGTTGCTGTGGCAACCTTGTGATAAACCCACTGAGTCCTTTCTTGTGGTCACCTCATTAAAATCCACATTCATGTCTGATCCATTTCAGAGTTTGCCATTAAAAGGCTGCCACTACTACCACCAACACACAGACATAAAACTGGCTTGTTCTGGTAATGTCCCTTTACCTTCTGCTGCTGCTGGCTCTGTTTCCTCCTCGTTCTCTCACCTTGTCAGGGTCGGGCAGAGAGAGCCAGTCCTGGGACAGGATAGCCAGTAAAAAGCACTCCCACATCCCTGAGGGGGTTGGGAAATGAGTGGAGCGGTACTTCAAAGGCAGGTTGACTGCTGATGTTAAACAGGGTAGAAAGGGAGGGAGAGGTGGTAGCCTGCAAAATGGGACATGTTAGAACTGAACCACTCGGTGGGGTACCCTAAAATGTTGATTAATAGGGGACCCACTTCCCTCTCTGTCCAAATCTGTGATTCTGATTGAATGGTTCCACAAGTTTTCTTGAAAATGTTATTAAAAATAAAACAGATGTGGCAGTTCATCTTTTTGTTTGAGATCTTTTTTTGTAATTATAACCCCCAACTGCAGGCAAATGTCAATATTTAGTCGAATTTTGTGTTTTGTTGTGCAATGCCTGAAACTCCCCACGAACTACCTGTGTCACCACACATACTGCATGGCATTTCACACAGTCAGTCTCTGAATCCCCCCACACAATCTCACACACGCACACACACGCACACACGCGCACACACACGCACACACACGCACACACACGCACACGCAGAACTGAGTCTTCTCAGTTTCTCCCCGCTCACCCAACCATTCAGCATCAGGGGTCAGGGGTCGGCCCAGGCCTACATTGTAAGAGCTGGCAGAACCTGGGGTGTCAACACAGAGGTTCTGTGATGGAGCTGTGACCAATTTTTCCCTGCCAATGAAAGATGAACCGACAAATACATTGTGTTTAAAGAACAGGGGAAATTCCTTCATGGCTGTCAAGTTGAAGAGAGAAAGCAGGGTGAGCTTTATTTATGAGAGATTATCAGCATTAATTGATAGCAGTAAGAAATCCTGTTTGGGAAGTCATTCACATGTACCACAGGGCTGTTGGTCGATTTATCTGAAGCTTTGTTGTGTATAAAGTCTTTTTTTTTTGTCATTCAGAGCTTCTGGTTTAATGTGTCCTTTTTCAAATATATATTTAGATTTTCACCAAGAAATCTGGAAAGATGCTTTAATAGTTTTAGATGTGGTGGAGAACTACCAGGTGAAGAAAGTTTGAAGGCTGATCAAAAACTGGTAGAGTTGCACATTGTCAGCAAAATGGAGTGAAACAGAAAATGAGTCCTGTGTATGTGAGAGTACAACTATCAGGTTTTCTAACAGCCCCTATCACTCTAAACTGCTTTCCATCTCCACCCCCAACTCCCATTTTTCAAATGACACACCTGGGAGGAAGCCTTGCATCCTGGTCTTACCTCTTCCTAACCTTAACCTGTGACACACATCATTAAGTCTGAATATTTTTAACAACTTGCTCCACATTTTCTCATCATTATTATCACCAGTGTGTTCTGTGAGAAATAATAGATGTCTTGTAGTTGCTCTGTATGGAGAAGTACATGGTTTAGATGAAAAAGAAAGCTTTTAAATAAAACCCTTGGAGTGTCACTCTATACTCCTTACTGACTTGAGATACAATCATGTAGCCGTCTGCATTCCAGGTGAGCTGAACTCACAGGAGAGGAATGCATCATCTCTTTCATACTGGCAACAGTGAAATGGCACACTGTTATCCCAATAAAATAGCAGTGAGTAGATATGATACAATTTACAAAGCCAAACACTGTGATTAGTACTTGTATGATTGTATGTATCATTAGTACTGGTTTGTGTACACTTGTGGATTTAACAGTGTCGTGCTATATACGGTTTTGCACATTTGATTTTGTTTTTAATTTTTTAAAACAGACGGAAATGACTCTATAATGCTATTTAGCTCTGGATATTTATTATTTAACAACAATTTTATATAACAACAGTTTAGGTAAGTAATCAACGATTTAAATAGTATTTTAAGAAAAATGTCTCAAATTAGTCTAAAGTAATTTTCTTACGGTAGTTCATCTTGTCCATTGGCTCCTGGAAAGCAGTGTTAGATTTTAGGTGCCGTTGTAGGAGGAACAAAAACTATGATCCTAGAAATCTTAGAAATGGTATTCTGATGTCACAGAGTTTCTGCTGGAAACATGAAGTTTGTTTAATGTCCGATCCACCACCGCTCCACCTGTTAATCTCAAAAATAGTTCCTGGCCGCACTGTATGTGTGAAAATGACTTAAGCCTTCTGTTAGAGGAAATTATATACGTTTTCATTTTTGATTGCTGTTTGGATAAAAATGTGAAATTTGGGAACATCATCTTTCAATTTTGAGGAACCCATTGGCTATTTTTCAATATTTAACTTAATTAAAGCTAGTTAATCAGAAAAAGCTATGAATAGATGGCTGGATAATGTATAGTTACATTTTTAGTGCTCTTTTAGATAACATTTCCAAATGGTAACTGGTCTGATTTATTGTACTTCAGAATTAATAGAACCAGGAGCTACTTGTACTCTTAGTTGTAGGCTTTCTGATTTCATCTTTCTGTTATGGTGCAGGCTTTCTGTCATTCAGAACAAGATTCCTCAGACCCACCCATGTCTGTGATGGAGAGAGAGCTATGTTACACTGTATTCGCCACACATGAAAAAGACTTGCTGCTGCAAGTGTGTGTCAAATCTAGTGAAGTATAATTAAACTTTTTTGTTCAAGAGGAGGACTCTCATCGCCACTAAGCACAGTATCACAGTATGTGTTTAGCTTAGACAGTCGAACCCTTCCTCACACAGCCTCTTGAAACATGCTCTCGTGTACTGGGAATGGCAGCAATGCATCATACAAGAATGTCTTAATCTTATTGCAAATCAGAAACCGAGTTGGTGAGAGACACTCTTATTATGTATACGTTATGGCTGTTAAGGGTTATTCTCTAGTGAGCTGAGGCACGCAGAGAAGCATGAAATGTGCTAATCTTGATCATGCCTATCTGTTACTGTGATTGCATGTAGTTCAGACTTGTTGAATATGAAGTGTAAATGACGAGGATGGCCTTTCAGACACTAAGTTGCTATATTCAGATGCTGTCAGACTGCAGGAGAGGAGTGGGTGGGTGAATAAAGTGAATTTATTCACCATCCTGTGTTTTTTGATGATGTGTTCACTTATTGAAATGACACACTGTAATCTCCATGATATTAACTTAAACCTGTTTCTGGTTTAATCTCTTGTTATGGTTTGGCAGGTTTGACGGAAGATTATTTTTGGACACTCATTGTTGTAAACCAAAGGAATAAGCACAGAATACAATAAGGAGCTTGACTTGTGTGTCTTAGGATCAAAGAGACTGGGGTTATGTGGGGATAGGGGGGCAGTGATGCCTTTTTATGGCAGTGTCTGTGTGGACATAGCAGTCTAGGAGCAGACGGGGACCTGATCCAAAGGATATGAGGGTGAGAGAATGGGACAAGTGTGGACTGGGCCATGGTCTGAATTTGAGTGGTTGTAAAACAGCGCTGTTTCTTTGTGCTTCCTGTTCTGCCTGATAGACACGATTACTGCTTCTCTACTAATTACTGTCTCACCCCCACATCCCTGCATGTTGGCCTGCCAGTCCCATTCCCTCTCTCTTCCTTCCCCTGCTTAATGGTGGTTTGCAGCATAGGTGATAAAATTTATACTTGTAGGAAGACACTCAAGACGCTCTACTAGACGTGGGCTCAAATATGAAAATGAGGTCTGTTGAAGACAATGACAGTATCAGGTAATTGTTGCTGTTTGCTTATAACTGTAGCTGGGAAAGGTTAGTAAAGCTCCTGTTTTCAGTGTTTCATTGGCCTTGTCTTAGATTAGAAGATTTACTCCTGCAGAGAGTTTTCGTTGTTTCCGGATTAATGCATATTTTCGCCAAGCTGAAGTGTAACATTTTAATCCTACCAGCGTGATATAATGGGGTAACATTTTGTCTCCAGGCATGAAAAATATGTATTTTTGATTATTGAAATGTCTGCAAATAAATTTTTATTCTCAATGTTATATTATTTAAATTCTATCCTTATAAAGAAAGCAAGAGAGAGCAAATCGGACATTTAGACATAAATATGCTTTAATAAACGTGGCAAGTCTGGTGGTCCTCAAAATTAAAAAATTAATTCATTAATCAGATTAATATTGGCTTATTGTTAAGCTATTGGGTTAACTGTATTTTTTTTGCAAATGATCCCTGGCAACAGGATCACATGCAGTCCTGTTGCCAGGGCCAAAGAAATATTAAATATAGTTTAGAAACCTTTTTTCTGTTTGTCTATAATACAGTACTGATTTATTTATGTGTTTATGTATGTATTTATTTATTGAATGCTTCTCTTAGGTGCTTCTCAATTAGACTAAACTGTATTAACTTGATCTGTTCCTATTTATCAGGTCTAAGCAGTATGAAAACATTTGTTGCAGAGTATTATGTTGTAATCATTGACAATATTTTTGGTGTAATTTATCTGCTAGGATCCACTTTTGTATGTCCACAGGAGGACTTATACTTGTTTAAAAACTGCTTATAGCTACATTATGTTTCATCCCGTAACCCATTTGTTTAAATTTAAAGTGTCTTATTGCACAGCTAAATGTCCAAGGCTTCTTCCCAATAATTAGAAGCAGTATTAAAAAAAAAAATTGAGCTCTGATTTTGAGAGCCAGCAACTTCCATTGAAAGTTAGTAGTAAAAGCTGCATGCAGTTTGTTGCAGGCTTTAAAGGGAGTCTGTATCAGTGTAACCCGACCCCTCCTCGCCCTCATTCTTAATGTTTGAGAAGAGGCCTGTTGGACCCTTGAATTAAAGGCAGAAACACCCCACTTCATTGGTCACATGGACCCCAGAGGCCTCAGGGCTGTTGCTATGGAAAGCAGGAAGTCTTAGGACAGGGAGGGGGGCTCACCAAAAATGACGATTCTCTAATGTCTGCGAGTGAGACAAAGGGACAAAAGTACTGAGGATTGAGCTGACCGTGTTTTTCATAGAAAGTCCTTTTATGGTCCACTGTAAGCCTCCCTGGGCTTATTAGTATAATCACTTTGCTCTATGGCCAGATGTTCGGGAGTAGCCAACTTAATTGCAAATTCTTAGTAGGTAATAAACTGCTTTAGAGCTAACCGTAAACCTGCTGCACATGATGGTAATCTTGTTAAAAAGAGGGAAAACAATTAATAAACATTCTTTAAACACCCTTTTCCAGATGCAACTCATTCTGGTTCACATTTTCCATTCTTACTTACTTTTCTGTCAGTACATGAGATGATGTTAGTTATGAATGGCATTTTTTGTCACCACAAGAGGTGCAGCTAATGACCGTTTAAATGAGTTGGTTCATATTTTATAAATCCATTAAAGCCTACAAAATTTTTTATATATTTTTAAAGATGTTAAAGAATTTTTTGTTCAAAATCTTTACCCATAACACAAAAAACCATAGCTAAAAGTCTTCTGCATTAGTGTAATGCTTTATATTTTTAAGAACTTGCAAGCTAAGTGCAATATAGAGGTTGCCTCCTTGAATACATATGTAAACTGTTACATAAGTTAAATAAATATTGGATGTTTCTATTTTTTATTTTTTTGTCTTTATGGCTCTAAAGTCTGAAGGTGTAACTAAAGTTTTATAGCCACCCTCACTACATCTTTGCTTCTTTGCAGGCAAATTTGAGGAGAAGGAGGACCGGGTCCCCAAACTGGAGCAGCTGAACTCTCTGGGGTTCATGTGCAGCCTAAACATAGTTCTCAACAAGAAGGATCTGATCAAAATGGAGCTCCTGCTGCTCGAGACCTTTGGGTGGAATCTGTGTATGCCCACACCCGCCCACTTTATTGACTACTACCTCCATGCCTCAGTGCAGGAGGGCGACCTCTACAATGGCTGGCCACTGTCCTCCCTCTCCAAGACCAAGGCTTTCATGGAGAAATACACACACTACTTCCTGGAGGTTTCATTGCAGGGTGAGTTTAAAAGACGGTAGTGAACTGTACTTTACTTAATGTGTCACACAGGTGTTGAACATAGAGTGATGATCTTTTTTCTCTTTTACAGACCATGCCTTTCTGAGTTTCAGGCCATCCCAGGTTGCTGCTGCGTGTGTGGCAGCATCTCGTATTTGCCTTCAGATTTCTCCAAGTTGGACAACTGCTTTGCATTTACTAACAGGGTACACATGGGACCACCTCACCCAGTGCATTGAGCTGATGTTGCTGTAAGGGACGCACAAACCCACACATTTCTTGATTTATTTCATTTTTGCAGGAGGTGTGATAACAACTGAAATATGTGCCTTTCCCTTTTAGTGCTCATGACAACGATGTGAAGGAGGCCAATAAAGCCAAATCCACACCTCCTCACCGGCCCTCCTCTCTGCAGTCCCAGCCGCAGACCTCTCACCTCTCTCCAGTGTCAGCCATCCAGAGACCAGCCTCCTCCACCTCCTCCACACCACAGCTGCTCTTTCAGCCAGATAGCTTTCCACACATTTCTCAGCATTCCCCATCCCTGTCCCAGCTGCAGGCACTAGCTGAGTCCCAGGCTTTGGGGTCTGTGGTAAACATGTCTCAGGACTTTCTTCAGAGTCACAGGATGGGTCTTCTAGCTGGGGCTGCCTCCATCACTCCTGCGGGGGTGTTCCCCTCCTACCCAAGCCTA
Organism: Haplochromis burtoni; assembly: GCF_018398535.1. Taxonomy (NCBI): domain Eukaryota; kingdom Metazoa; phylum Chordata; class Actinopteri; order Cichliformes; family Cichlidae; genus Haplochromis; species Haplochromis burtoni. Next base: position 3,342,639 of record NW_024582371.1, read on the forward strand.
ACCTCAGGTCTCCAACCGGGGACTCGTGGGCTGCCGCTCCAGGGCCCCATTTCTGTGCAGATGGCCCTTGCTGGAGAGCCGCGACATTGTCTGAGCATGGCTTACAGTGGGAGCTACCTAGGGGCTCATCACACGTTCACAGCCGGCTGCTTTGACAGGTGACGCCAGGAGACGGAGAGGGAACGCAAACCCCCATGGGAGTCCGCTGATAGAGACCTCCAAATCCCCAAACACACACTTACAGACCTCCTCTCTCTCTCCGTCGCCACCACAACAGCTTCAGCTTGCCCAGCTCCCTCGTCCCTCTCACAGAGACGCCTCAGACGCAAACAGAGGTCCAAAAGCAAGAAAGATCCAGTGGAAGTCATCACACTGACATGACAAATGCTCCTCTGCCTCATGAAATACTGAGGCGCTGTGAAATTCTTATCCCTATATTCCGAGCTGACTTTATAAATCTGTGTTATTTTGAGACTGTCATCACTGTGAATGAGATGAAAGCAGCCGTGTGATCCAACACCCACCTCATTCAGTGCCTGTTCTCAGTTGTGATAGCTGAGCCAATTTTAGAAGTGCACAGAAGACAAAGTATGTGATAAGCATATCTTGCTGCTTGACGTTTTATTTTTTGTTTTTTTAATTACTAATTCCAAAAATTGAACATGTTATAGAGAAAATTTGGCTGATATTGTTTTTTGTTTTTTAAGCCACCATTTCAGAGAGATGAAAGAAATGGAGGCTTGTTGCTGACGTGGCAGAGCACAAAGAGACTGTATGTCAGTGGAAGTTTTACTTGTGTCTCCTGCACGTCATTGAACATTGATCTAATGAGCTGAAGGGCTTCTCTGAGAATTCCTCACAACATAAGACCTCAGAGGGGACGAAGAAGTCATTGTTCTGTGCGCAGCAGGTGAAGTCCGCAGCTCGATCAGGCGTGCGCTATTTTTATCCCCGCCTCCCTCGTCATCTTTTTTCTCTCTCACCTCCAAAGTCGAGCCTTGTGGCTGAGCCCTCACGCATGCAGGTGAACATGTGGCTCTGTTAAAGCTGCAGGCTTTGTCATGCTAAAGTTTTAATTTCTCCAGCACCACTCAAAGAATTAAAAGACAAACTGATGTGACTGGACCAGCATGGTGAAGGAGACACAACGCTGGTGTGTGTTGTACATATGAATTGCTGCTGCCTTCTGAACTGTTGGTTCTGTGTCTGTGTTAATGACTCAAATGTTTACATGAACCACTAAGTATCAGGGACTTTAACAAGATTATACTTGAATATGATGCCATTGAAACATGTCATAGCTTTTATTTATGACTTTTTTTTTAATATTCATTTTTGATATTATGTAGTTTTTTGCCAGCTTAGAAATCCACCGTTGGTCAGTTAGTTTTTTTTTTTTTTGTAACTGTTCATAGAAACAGGCTCAGGTTTTAAGGCTGAAGCTAGCAGCCTTTCCTTCATTATTCTGTGCTTATGCTTTAAAGTGGATGCTAATTCAGCATCTGCGGGGGCTGTAATACTCCCCTTATTCATCACTGGACCATACTGTGTACAACTCAGTAACTGAATGCATGAAATAGTCTGCTACATGGCTGAATAAGCCCGCGGTTGCTTGTTTGACACACCAGTATCTGCAGCCTGTTGTTTCTAATTGTTCCACATTTCTTCCGTCTTCCCAGTGCCGGCTGGTATCATAGTGATACTGTAACTTTGCCGACTCCAATTTTCGGGATCTTTTTTTTTTTACTATATTTTGACTGAATTAGGGCTGCAAATCATCAATTTGGGTTTTAGGTTGAGTAACTGTGTGATATTTCTGAAATCGCTTAAAAACATTAATGATATTAATTGTATTCATACTTTTTTTTAAAACTCTACTTAAATATAGAAAATCTGCAGTTATATATGGCAAAGAAAAGCAGGCTGGAGTCAGGAAACATTTAAAGTACACATCAGTGAATCTGTCCATTGTTCCAGCTTTTGACTGAACTGATAGTGTCTTCTCAGCTTTGTAGAAAACTGATGTCTTTCTGGAAGAAGTGTAAACTCAGATATGCTACTTGGAATTTCTTGAACCTTGAATTGCCTATCGTTTAAATGTCCCGACTTTTCACTTCATTCTGGTGTTAGTTGTGCACGTTGGGCAGCCTCCTCATGTCCGTGCCTTGTCCTGAGCAGTTGTCAGGCTCACAGACATGTACAGATATTTGTTAGACAACACTACATGAAGCTTCCTGAAACAGCATTACCCAGATTAATATAATCCTGCATCCACCAAAAGGACTTGTTGATGTGTTTCAGTGATATAAACCATGATACTATGCCTTTATGTTTTCTAACTCTGTGTACAGTTTTGTTGTATTTTATGCATTCCATTTGTCTTCATTATATTTTAGTTCAGTCTTTTTCTGATTCTTTCATTGAATGCTGTTGATGTGAATTAGAGTTTTTGTTTTGTTTTTTAGCTAATTTTTCTCTTTCTCATAATTCAAGAGCAACTTCTCATTGAGGTGTCAAAGGTGCAATACGTTGTTTTTGTTTGTTTGTTTAAAGTGACCACAGCCATCACTGTCTCATGTTTACCACTGGTTCATCTTTTATAACTTATATAAGTTTTAAAAAATTTTTTTATAATTGTGACTTGACTTGCTGTAAGTTGGATCTCCCCTAGAGGGGGGCGGCGGGTTCTGAACACAATGAATATGTTGCATATTGCAGCATCAGGCTTGGAAGTGATAGATCTTACCGAATGCATTTGTCTTTTAGCCAGTTTAATCATGCTTTTTTTGCTTTTCTTTTTTTCCATAAGAAATGCTGATGCCAGTCACACCAAACAACCCTCGTCTAATGTGATAGTAAAAATGACACCACAAACATCCAACTTGTATTTTTATATTCTTTTGTAGCCTTGGTTTATGTGACACTGAATGATAAAATGATCTGTTTTTATCATAAAGTGCCATGAAAAAAATAAACACAAAAGATTGAAGTGAGTGTGTGAAAGGTGTGTTTCTTCTCAAGTGCCTGCAGCTTTTCGGGTGCACACGGTTCCCACTGTTACTTTGTCTTAGAGAGAAGACAATGTAACAACTCCTGCAGGTTTTACACACAGCCCTCCAGCTGTGACCACATACTGTCACTGCAGCTCACCATTCATTAAACCTGCCCTGCGTTAAGCTAAAGCCAGTGGAGCAGTTTAAATACATTTATTTAAGTGCTGTTACTCGTGTTCTAATCATTTCTTCTGCTTTAAAATAATAAAAATACCTGGCAGCTGTGTTTAGATCTTTTTGAGGCTATATGCAGAACTAAAAGTACCAGACAGTAATTCTTGTCTGATTATGCATGAATGCAGACTAGCATGTGCATACTCTTCCAGCACTTTGCAGTTAAGTTCAAATCTATAGCAAATAATTTAATCAGTCAGTCCCACACTGTAACCACTGGTGGGGTAGTAAAGGAGCATCACTAATCAGCGTGCTGATGAACAAGTTAAGCCTCTCTTCTGCTCCTGCCGTCCACCTCCGCAGCTCCAACAGTGCTTTCTATGCTGTGTGGCATTTTGACATACAGTGGGGCAAAAAAGTATTTAGTCAGCCACCAATTGTGCAAGTTCCCCCACTTAAAATGATGACAGAGGTCAGTAATTTGCACCAGAGGTACACTTCAACTGTGAGAGACAGAATGTGAAAAAAAAAATCCATGAATTCACATGGTAGGATTTGTAAAGAATTTATTCGTAAATCTAGGGTGGAAAATAAGTATTTGGTCACCTCAAACAAGGAAAATCTCTGGCTCTCACAGACCTGTAATGTCTTCTGTAAGAAGCTTTTCTGTCCCCCACTCGTTACCTGTATGAATGGCACCTGTTTGAACTCATCATCTGTATAAAAGACACCTGTCCACAGCCTCAAACAGTCAGACTCCAAACTCCGCCATGGCCAAGACCAAAGAGCTTTCGAAGGACACCAGGAAAAGTATTGTAGACCTGCACCAGACTGGGAAGAGTGAATCTACAATAGGCAAGCAGCTTGGTGTGAAAAAATCAACTGTGGGAGCAATCATCAGAAAATGGAAGACATACAAGACCACTGATAATCTCCCTCGATCTGGGGCTCCACGCAAGATCTCATCCCGTGGGGTCAAAATGATCATGAGAACGGTGAGCAAAGATCCCAGAACCACACGGGGGGACCTGGTGAATGACCTGCAGAGAGCTGGGACCAAAGTAACAAAGGTCACCATCAGTAACACACTACAACGGCAGGGAATCAAATCCCGCAGTGCCAGACGTGTTCCGCTGCTGAAGCCAGTGCATGTCCAGGCCCGTCTGAAGTTTGCCAGAGAGCACATGGATGATACAGCAGAGGATTGGGAGAATGTCATGTGGTCAGATGAAACCAAAGTAGAACTTTTTGGTATAAACTCAACTCGTCGTGTTTGGAGGAAGAAGAATACTGAGTTGCATCCCAAGAACACCATACCTACTGTGAAGCATGGGGGTGGAAACATCATGCTATGGGGCTGTTTTTCTGCCAAGGGGACAGGACGACTGATCCGTGTTAAGGACAGAATGAATGGGGCCATGTATCGTGAGATTTTGAGCCAAAACCTCCTTCCATCAGTGAGAACTTTGAAGATGAAACGAGGCTGGGTCTTCCAACATGACAATGATCCAAAACACACCGCCCGGGCAACAAAGGAGTGGCTCCGTAAGAAGCATTTGAAAGTCCTGGAGTGGCCTAGCCAGTCTCCAGACCTCAACCCCATAGAAAATCTGTGGCGGGAGTTGAAAGTCCGTGTTGCTCGGCGACAGCCCCAAAACATCACTGCTCTCGAGAAGATCTGCATGGAGGAATGGGCCAAAATACCAGCTACTGTGTGTGCAAACCTGGTAAAGACCTATAGTAAACGTTTGACCTCTGTTATTGCCAACAAAGGTTATGTTACAAAGTATTGAGTTGTATTTTTGTTATTGACCAAATACTTATTTTCCACCCTGATTTACGAATAAATTCTTTACAAATCCTACCATGTGGATTCATGGATTTTTTTTTCACATTCTGTCTCTCACAGTTGAAGTGTACCTCTGGTGCAAATTACTGACCTCTGTCATCATTTTAGGTGGGGGAACTTGCACAATCGGTGGCTGACTAAATACTTTTTTGCCCCACTGTATAGAAACCTATTCAGTGATGGGGCTCTCTCTGACAAACAAGACATTATCCTGTTGTATAATGCTTGCAAACCGACCACCCTCCTCATGTCGCACACACAATAGTGAACTCTTAGAGACCGCTGAGCCTTAGCTTTGTTCCCTGCAGCACAGTGGCATATTTATCTTACTGTGGAACTGAGAAAATCTGGAACGTTGTTGTTTAATCATGTTTGCTTGCAAATATTTAAAAAAATTTCAGTTACAGAATCCTAAAGAACCAACAAACAAATAAACATGATACCACTGTGAGGAATTTTCCAGATCTTCAGTCTTCAGGGCTCATCTGTAGAGGTGTGGGTGAGGGGAGGGGGAGGGTGGTGCTCCAGGCGTCAGTTTGTTAATGGATCATTTTCCTGTAGGCTTTTGTATGCAGAGCTACAGAAGAAAGCTCCCGGCTTCCTTTGAATGTGTCCTCAGGAGAAAAGGAGAAAAAGGGTTGGGTGAGGAGGGGGATGCAGAGAAAGCTGCTCACCTCATGTCACAATGCAACATTTAATCAGTGTTATTGAAGGGCTTCTACTGTAATTACATCTAACACATGGCTAGAAATGTTTTGTTTATAAAGGTTAATTTGGGTGCTACTTATTTAATACAATGGATATTTTTGTCTTGGTACAGCAGGGGAGTGCTATATATAGTTTAAAATATCTAGTGCTTACTTTAGTGGGTTCATTGTCTGATTAATACAGTAAGGATCCATTGGACAGTTTTATATAATGTCATGTAAATTTGTAATAACTGTGTATATAAGTTGACTTGACAGTAAACAGCATGGTCGATCATGTATCATGTATTTCCCCCTGTATCATTATTTTATTTCATTTTATTTTATCCAACCTCACTTAAAAACACTGATTCAGAAGCACAGGTGTTCTGTCAAATACACCTCCCACCCCCTCTCCACATAAGTACACATGACAAGAAAAACCCCCACATGTTTGATGTCATGCTCAATAAAAAAGCCCAGCTACATGATAGGAACCTTATGATATGACATCATATGCGGGATTTTAACCACACACTAGCTTAAAACTTGACAGATTATAGATGGTGATTACAGAGGTTCTGTTTTTTCTCTTTCATGATGAAATGTACCACTGATATAGAAGTGCATTAGAAGTATATATGCATAAATACGTCTTATACATTTGCCACTGTCCAAGTGAGCACAGCCCAGTCTTATAAGACTGATAAGTTTTTTTCAACTATATTTACTTTCCTTTGTGTGTTTTTTTTCTTTTGCATTATTAAGGCAAATAATTCCCATAGTGTTTCGAAACAGACTGAAATCTTTTTTCTCTTGCAAAGATTGAAATCTTTTTTACTCTACGCCGAGAAATTGATTTAAAAGCCAAACTCTTGTTTTTAGGAAGAAATAGGGCACCTCCTAGTGGTGAGATTAGAGAAACGCACCTGTAGCCTGGAGTGTCGAGCACAAAAGTCATATTAAAACCAACAGCCACAAAACCACATGCTGAGGGTGAATCGGACGGACTAGACGTGCAATAACCGAACAATCGGGATTTTTCTCACTACTAAACTGTGCTGTTTCAGTCTTTCCTCTCCCTAGAGGTTTTAGAATTGGACTCGGTCCTTTATCTATGACTAAAAAAATCTGTTATTTTGGAAAACATAATGTACAAGGTCTATAATTTCAAGGCAGAACTGGAAGAGGAGATGTAGCATCAGTTACCTCTCATCATCCCACTAAAACCTAATGGGATGGGGAGAAGCACAGATGTAAATACTTAATGTCCCACGTCAATGGTTAATTAATAGTTTTGATGAATCAAAACACCACAAACTACAAAAAAGATTAAAGATCCACCTGAAGCAATCTTTACTAGCAGGTTTATTTTGCACAGATGTGTATGGGGTTGTATTTATGAAATCTGTCCCTCCTCGGGTTTTCATGTATCAAATGTGCACAGAAATATATTTTCCCATTTGTTAAACTGGCATTGAATTTGCTTTGAATTTGCTTTTCTGCTTAACTGAGTTTATTACAGTATAAAATAAAGAGAGTAAAAGAGAAGTTGACTTTGAGTTCAAGAATCATTTCGACACAAAAAGGAAGTGATGAAAATGACAGGAAACTTTGCACTTTAAAAACTGATGCTGCAGAAGTTCTTCCGCGGTTTATCTTGTTCATCAGCGCATCAGCTCTGTGGTATCACCGTCAAGTTTCAGGGAAAATATGAAGATAATAAAAGACACAGGAAGTTATTAAAATTATTGTACCGCTTGTTTATGCCTTTGTTAAGGTGTACTGTGGCTTTCAGCCTGACGATTCATATCATAAGCTAAACGAAGTGCTTTATGTGTTAATGCATAAAAAAAGATAACATGTTTTGAAAGGAAGGGAAACTGAAAAAGCATCAGATGCACAGACTGTGGTGTAATATGAGCAAAAGACTCATTTTCCTCTCTCTGTCAGCAGATGTGGTTTTACTTCTGTTCTTTGAGACCAGCTGTGGAAGATTGCACTGCGTAAGCGAGTTTCATTCACTGGTAAAGAAAGATGAGAATGGTGATCTTTCACAGGACGCTCTGTAATTACGGAACAAGGTCTCGCAAGTTTGAACAGAGTAAGAGACCAAATAACAACACCTTAAGGTCGCTGTGTGCTTGCAGCGTTAGAATCAAAGGGTAAAGTGTGACTTTAATAGTCGTAATAATAAAGGCCTTTATGTCAGTGTGAGTTCAGCCCGTGCTGTTCTTCACATCACAAGAAGACAGAGGACAGAGCAGTCAAAAAGACTGACTAAAAACTGATCAAGTATTCTGTTAGTTATTCAAATCATAGTTTAATAATCATGAAAAAAATCATTCAGTCTAAACCATGTAAGAGATCACCCTCTGCTTATGATTTCACGTGAATGAGACATACAAGTAAAAAAAAGGCTGTAAAACAACACATAAAGGAAGTGGATGGAAAATATGTTGACTTTCAAAATCAGAGCACAGTGGCAGATCATTAGCACTTTGAAGGTAAAACGGGAGATGTTCATTGGATCAAAAATGAACACTGTTTAAAAATACAGTACATAATGTTGTTTGGCCACTTCTGCTATGTTGGGTTCTAAGTTTCAGACCCGTGAGGCCCAGCGACGCTCTTCCTCGGCCCATTTAACAGGCACTGTCATGCTTCACCTTCTGCAGCCTCTTTTCCATCCAAGCGTGTTGAGTCTCGCGGTGTTAGATCCTCTTGTTGATTCTTTTGAAGGTTACACCCTTCTCTCCTGGAGTTACGCAAGTCTGCATACGCAAAAAAGGAAAAAAAAGAGGATTAAAGATAATCTGGTATTAAAAGAGCAAATGGATTTATCTAAGGGATTATTAATCTCATTCAAAAAGTGCAGTGAATAAGTGGCTTCTTCTCCTACCATTACTAGCTTGTCATCAACGATCTCTGCTGTGAAGAGGTACTGAGGGAACTGACATGAAATCTTGTTGCCTTCCATAGTTACAGGCGCCTTAAGAAAAATATCGTGGAGCTTTGGTTACATGAAGGTTTCATTAAAAGTTGTGAACACTGTCAGCTGCAAATCCTAAGTTTCCTCTGTGCATTTTAGTTCCTCACCTTGAATTTGGATCCTGTCATCGTCGTCAGCTCACATTCTTGACCAACAATAAATGTATTGGACCAGGTCCAGTTCGGGATGGTTTGTGTCCAGGTGAAGTTATTCCCGTCTTGCACCACTTCAGTCACCGCCTTGTGGTCTGTCTTGGCATTTTGAAGACCTGTGAACAAGCGGGTTATATCCCAGAGCAAGAAGTCCAACAAAGTGTAAACAAATGATGCCTGACATTAGTTCATTTGTGGCTTAAAAAAAAAAGAAGTATCCTCATACCAACTACTTCCAGAAAATCCTCATAATTCTCTTGACTTTCAAGCTCATATTTCCCACTGAACCCCATGATGCCAAAAGAGCAGAAATAAAAAAAGGGAAGGAGTTCTTGAGTCAAGAAAGGAGTGGCCTGCTTCCGATGAACCACCTTTCTGTTCCTTTCCACTTACACGTTTCTAACAATGTGTCACCCCCCACACGTGGTATTTTTCCTAAGACTAGTGTCACAAGCTGCAAAGTATGTCCACGCTCCTGCCTGTATCAGGTTTTTCCAGCCCTTCGCTGATGTAAAAAAAGGACATCTGCATGTTTGAACATGTGGTGTAGTAAAATAGAAGATAAACACAGTATGTCCTAATGCCAGCATCATGTCAAAGGAGGTCGTTCAGGTGAGGTTAAGCAGTTTACACCAGAAAAGAACTTCCTTCAAATGAAAGTAGAAGCTACTGTTTTGTGGATTTATTGAGAAATAATGGAAAAAAACTGTGTGTCATTCCCCCTTGCTCTCTTCCTGCTTTCCTGTCTGATCTCTATTGCTGTGCTGTGAAAAAAAGCTGCTTGGTGGCTAAAAACCAGCAAAAAAGTGAAATCCAATTCCACAGAACAAGTAATATATATTTTTTATATCACCGTTAAGTATAAAAGGAAGATGCCAGAATATTCACACCTGAGACTGAATATGTGACATTTTTCTGAAAGAGATTTATTAAAATGAATAAAAAGAAACATGCAAGATGTTTGCACATTTGTGTTGGTGCTTGCAGTCAGGAAGGTATTTAATCTTGAAAGGAGGTGAAAATAAGGTGAAAACAAGGCTGCTGAATAAGATGTTAAAGCCCTCTCACCTGAATGTGTTAAATCTTGGACCTTTGCGAGAGCAATGGCTTCATTTCAGCTGGTAATAAAGAGTGAAACGCAGTGCTAATTTATCTCCTCCTCTGCTACCTGCAACTCTTTGTAAGCTCCACTCACCTTCCACTCTGAAGCAGGATAAACAGCTGGTCTCTCTTGAAGTGCTGAATGTACTGTGTTGTACTAAGTGGTAAAATCCATGTAAATTATTAGCATTTTTTTAAATTACAAAGTAAAATCACTTTGTTATCTTGTTATTTTTAAACAGCTTCTTATGTGGATTGTACAGATTCTTTAAATATAATGTGTTTTATGATGTGTTGGTGATCTATAGACATGCTGGTGGGTGGATATTGTTGATATTATTGAGGCACGCTAATTGCTCAATTTTTATTTTATCCATCCAGCCAGCCAGCCAGCCAGCCAGCTTCTTCTCTTATCCAGTTCAGGCCTGCAGAGCGAGGAGCCGGAGCCTATCCCAGTTTTTGGGAAAGGTGCAGGGTATGCCAGGATGCTGTGACGTGACAATACAAACCACCACTTTACCCTTATTACAAATCAAACAGTGTAACTGTGTGTCTTTGTACCTGTAATGAATCACAGACAAAGCCTGCTTTGAATCATTGGTGGAAAGGACCAACGACTGTCGAGGAAAGTTCCAGGAAGTGTGACTTTATGAAATACACAAAGGACAAAATAAAAAGGTGGATTTTGCATCTTTTAGTAGAAAAAAATTTAACTGCTGGATCATTTTTGCTGCTAATGTAATAGAGTATGAGAAGCAGATAAATTAACATACCGGTAATAAATCTTTAAATATGTGTAATGATTACTTGTATGTGTTGAATTATTTGACAAAAGTGCAGACAATCTCCTGAGTTCTGTGTTAGTTTTTGTTCTTGAGGGTTTTTTTTTTTGCACTTTTCTGATCTTCTTCATGTTTCTGTCTCCAGTATTGGATCCTCTCTTTTATATCTTCTAAAAAAATCTGATTTATCACACTCTTAATTGGTAGTTGGTGATTAATACTTTAATAACAACCGATCATGAGCTATGTTTACGTTAACTATCTATATAATGAGGAAAACCTTTTTTTTTTTAATCTAATAAACACCATCTGCTTCTGCTTCTATCGTCAGACTGATGTTAACGCCTCGGATAATACCTGAGAGAGCTCTTTGTTTGCCAGAGCAAAGTGAGAAATGAAGAGTTGGCCTTGAAGCAGAATTCAAGCAACGTTCTACTTTTATTTATTCATCACATTTCTACAAACATACAAAGAAGATGATATGGGATGATTGTGTGCACAGCAGATAAAACAGGTTATACTTTATTTTCACAATATACCATAAAGATACCAAGTGATTGCAACAGAACAGTGATCGTTTGTCTTTCCACGCTTTTTACACGACTCGGGTTCTTCGACACGTTCGCTCTTGTACAGAGCAGATGTGGAGTTGTAACTGAAAGGGAGTGAGAGGCTGTGCTGGATGGAGGTCCTTTCAGTCTTTTCTCCTAGAGTCTGAATAAACAAAAAAAACATGCATGCACAGATTTGTGTCCAGTCCCAAGAGGGCAGCAAACACTGTGTCAGAGCTGTTACTGTCTACTGAAAGAAACTCTACTTTCAATCTCAGTTACAGCAACATGGAACAACATACCTGTGATACAGCAGCATAGTCAGTACTCTTCATCTTACATTGACAGCTTATGACAATGATAATCCACTGACTGATGAATGATCATGGGATCATGTACAGTGAAGCCTGTGAAACCCTACTTCCCTGCTCTGTTTGTTACTGTGATCCCTATAAGGAATGAACCAGTAAGTCTCATCTTAGTACGACGAATGAGTCACACTTTGTCAACAGGCACAATAAGGTCTTTGTTGACCCCTCCCTTATCTTTATTCTTCACAAAGGAGAAAGAGAAAACTCCTCCTGTAGTTTCCTCAGCGGTTCTCCCCCCTCTCAGAGCTGTCGGCTGGCAATCGATGGGGCTGCCGGGCAGCAGGTTGGGGGTGGAGGGACTCGGGGTGGTAGCTCCCCAGATGTATAATGCTTCCCCCTCAGGGCAAGGCGGCAGACCCATACTCAGGTAACTCGGGCTCGGGCTGGCTGAGGACGGCAGAGTACGCTGGCTTCCGTTCAGACAGCCGGAGTTGTGGTCCGTTGAGTTTTTGCGTGAGTTTCCAGAGGAGCTGAAGGTGGAGGAACGGTAATTATACTCTCTCCAGCCGGGACGTTTGCGCTGGTGACACTGGCATTTCAGGATCCGGATGAAAGCCAGCTTGAACTCGCGGTTATAGCAGGGGTAGATGATGGGGTTCAGGCAGCTGTTGAAGTAACCAAGCCAGAAGATTACTTTGAAGAGGGATTCAGGTGGCCGCAGGTGCACATTAAAGGACCCTGGGACAGCAGGGGGTAAAAAGAGAAGCTGCTCTTAGTCATGAATAGTAAGCATGGCTGATGTAGTCGCCTACACATTCTACACATTCACCAATACAACAAGTGAAAGATCCTTTTTTTGATCCAGGGAGGAGACACAAACTGGGATCTGACAGAATCTGCCAAATCAAACATTTGGAGCTATTGTGAATAAGAGAGCAGCGGCTCTGTGCAGAAATCCTAATTTCTTCTGTTCTTTGGCTAGTTCACATAAAACTAACATCAATCCTTCTATTTTCTTTCTCTTATCTAGTCAGTAATGTAATGCGGTGTGGTGGAGGGGTTGGAGTCCAGAGGCCCCATTATAGCTAGCTAGCTTCTTGGCTAACACATAGACAACCATTCACATTCACACCTAAGGCCAATTTAGAATGGCCAGTTTAAATAACCTAATGATAACTCAGGTGATACCGTGTGATTAGGAGCTAAAATGGGTGCCTACCACTTTAAGGATGTTAAATCAATCACAGCAGCGGTTTAGTGACTTGAGGGGCGTGGCCTAAGTAGACGGCAGTGTCATGGTTTTCTGACCTGTACACAAGTAAGTTCTTATTTTTGATTATATCTAAATGGAATTCATCATTACCTCTTTAGTTTGTAAAAGATAAATAAACCGTCAAGTGAAATCGATTTTTCTATATAAGAACATGTGTCAGCCATAAACTCTTTTATTACCCTACACATATTTTAACGTCTCAGTTTTCACTATTTTCCCTGAGCTTTTTAACTTGTTTGTATCCAAGGCCGTCAATTAAACCTCAGAAAACCAGGCTGCACAGTACAAATGAAGCCAATTAGCTGAGTTCCTAAATTTTAGACTCCAATTAAGTAACGCTTATCCTAATAATAAAATAATGTTAAAAATAATGTTGTTAACTAGACTTCGATTGTTACTATAAAAACAAACTATCAAAAATCTCTGATATAATTCAGATTTGAAAACTTGGGTCTTTAAATGACTGATTTATTTTCAGAGATATGCGTGTTCACCTTGTGACACCCTTCTGCAACTCCTTCGTAGTGGCAGTGCAAGAGTCTCTGGGTGTTGCCAAGGCTTAATTGCCAATTGTCTACACTTCCAGAGGTGGGGATAGGTTGGGGGAGATGACACTTCTTCTCTTCAATGGCTCTCTGGGATTTTTTTTTTTTAAGTTGACGTCCCATCCATCCTCTTCCATTTATCCTTCTCAGGGTTGTGTTGAGGTTATTGAATGATTTATAATAAAAACAATGCTTCTGCAAACTCTGGTGTCAATCTCCACTTTATGAACAAGTCTCTATTGTAGATGAGACATTAGGTCTCAATGGGACTACCTATATAAAAAAGGTTAAATAAAAATAATAAATAAAAACGTTGTGGCTTTTGAGCCGGATCGAAACAGCTTTTTTAATTTAAAGATTGATCTGATGGCTAGAGTAATTCAACAGTTAACATACTAAAAGTGTTGTTTACTCAAAGACCTTACTCATTTTAGGTAGTATCATGTGTTCTCACTGTTTCACCAGCAGAGATTCAGGGTTCATGACAAGCTAAGCTATTCGCCTTCTGACTCAACCTCCACACTCGAAACACAGTCGTGAAAGTTGACCTTTTCACCTGAAGCATCCGAAGTTGAGATTCCAACGACCTTGTACATGTCGGAAAAAATGTGTATTAAGTTGTGCTAAAGAAATGTTTTCACCAAATGACTCATGAATAAGCATGCAGTCCTGAGCTACATTTATACTGAGCGATGATATGCTCATTTTTGCTAAATTTGAGGATTGAATCTCTCCTGTGAAAGTCAGCAGAGGTTATTTATATATTCTGTAAGGGAATATGAAAGTGTACTATGGCACCTCAGAGTCATCTGGAGGCTGAATAAATGTAACTGACAGAAAGTGATCAACATGGATCAATTACAGCCATTTAATTAGGTCGTTTTAAGATCATTTTATACTCATTACACATTACTGAGACTTCCTGGTTTAGTTATCCTTTATTGATGTTGCATCATATCCAACAGGTGGCAGCACTGATTAAGATAAACAGGGTTTTTTTTACTCTTAGACCGTTTGCAGTCTCCAGATGAGGATGTGAAGACAGTTAGTTCCATATGTTATTCATCATTACAGAAAACCTTGTATTTAGGAAGGCCTTCACAAGCAGATAATGTGTTTCCTTAAAAAGAAAAAACCCAAAACAAAGTAAAACAATACACTTGATCAAGAAAGCAGAAAAGGTGAGCTGACCCTGAATTCCCTTTTAGATAAATGCGCCGTGGGAGAGACGAGCTGGTCTGAAAAGGGGGAAAAAAGGTTGAAGTGAAATGACAGTTTGTCCTGTCAGAGGTTATGGAGGTTACACTAGCAACACAAGTGTCTCCTTTCTGCACGGTGCCTAGTGGCCTTGTCTGTGTTTACACAGGTAACATGGCTGAAGCTGTGCAGACGTGATCGTTGGTCAGACTCGACACGAAAAACGAAATGATATCATTCTGAAAGAGTATGAGGCAAGTTTGCCATGTATGATAATGAGCAGATCTGGGCTGGGTTAAATTGCATTAATCTACCCCCTGTTGTGCTTTTTGTCCTACTGTGGCTGAGTTTAAATACAGGAAGGATATCTTACAAGCTAATGAGGTGAGAGGGGAAGCCTGAAGACTAAAATAGGGGATTAATAAGCACAGCACAGCGTGATTAGTGTGCAACAGACACATTGTGCGTTTGCGCGCGTGTTTGTGTGTAGGCTGATGTGAGTAAAACAACGTTTCTTTACACCAGCCCACATTCCTAAATTGATATCACATTCCTGGATAGGCTGAGGATGCACCACGATCTCAGGCTTTCAAGTGTGAAATTACCTCTGACAACCAGAGACACCTCAGCTTACTTCTTCATGAAAATCAGATCAACAGCTTTAACGATTACTCTAAGCTGTACAAGGTGCATTATACACAACACAGCCAAAGGCTGAACTGACGCAGGTACCCGGGTCAAAAGCACACTTTGATTTTGACGTCGCAATAACATGAGAGCATGGAACCAGACGTGTTCTTTCCAAAACACACGCACGCATACGTACACGCACACGTACACGCTGCTGTGGACAATTTGTAATGTTGATGAAAGTGATTGTTTGACAATATGAGGAAATGTCGCTTTCAGCTTTCATCCTAATGAGTGGCTCCAAGTACTAGAAGCTGTCTCTCTCTCTGTGTGTGTGTGTGTGTGTGGTAGCTAGACTGTGAGATAAAACTAGAGAATGCTGTCTGAATGAGTCTTGGCCCCATAAACTCCAGATGAATCGGTGTCTTCTTGGTGGCTGGTATTTTCACATGCTATTTTCCCCTCTGCTCGGCCACTTAAATGTGATTACATAACTGTGTGAGCTATGAGCGTGATTGGGATACAGAGGAGGGGATTTGGTGAATTAAAAAATGGTCATTCCTTCGTTTCTCTCCATGTCTGTCTCTCTCCATTCATCTCCATTTGTCAGTCTGTTTCTCTGTGTAGTAGCTGGCTGCAAATCAAAAGGATTTGACTGCCTGCATCACAACTCTGCTTATTCTTTCCTCACCCATAACTTTTTCAAACTGATCAACCCTGATTATTAAATATTTTGCGTGCTTACGTTCTGTAACGTCTCGGTTTGGGCGACAGTAGTATAAATCGACACCACGTGCATCTGGATTGGACACCGAGAGCAGCATCCACACAGGCAAAACCGATACGAAGCACCGTCTCCATCCTCGGAAACCCCCTTTAACAACATCCCGATCATCCCACAGAGAGTATAAGTTGGGACCCTGCCATCATGTTCCCGTGTCTCCTTTCAACACAAACGTGGGATAAAAGTGTAGGAAGCGCTGGCTGACAGCAGACCTTCCAGTGTCCAGACATGGTTCATGTTTGTGTGTTTAAGTTCTGTGTGAACGTGGTCCATTTTTGTCCTCTTTCAAGTGTTTATGTTTAAAAGCTATAGTATAAACGGCAGAGGAGGCGATGGGCTCAGCCCTGGGACAATAGTATACAGATAAATGTGGGCGGGTTGCGGCCTCACCCTTTCTGTTAATAGAAATGTTTGCACCTCCTTCCTGAGGACAGGCACACGCATATTTCACTCTGAAACACAGGAACATCTTAACAAAACATGGCATCCTGTTATTCTAACTAATTGAAGTAGTGATGCCTATTCTGTGCCATGTACACACACACACACACACAATCTGCTCTCACACATCCTGTTTCATAACACAGCAGTAAATATGATTAATATGTCTTGATCTGAGAGGAAAAAAGCATTATTGCCCTCTCGCTTTGCTTTCAATGAAAACCGTAGCGTGAAGCTATTTTTGGAAAATTGAGCTGACATCCCAGAGACCCCTCGTCTTCACCCCGATACCCCGTGGCACCTCCTGCTCTGCTCTGCCACCTCCTTTCTTTTTCATTGCTTTGACACTTAGCTCTCTAATTATTTTTCCTTCTCAAAAAAGCATTTGAGTTAACCCTGGAGCGCACAGGCGGGCCAGCTCAGCGGCCTTAAAAGCCAAAGAAGCTGTCTGAGAATCCCACAGAATTAACTGTTTCTGCTCAAAAAATGAGGAAACAACACCTCAGGTGTTGGATTCTCTCACATTTAGACACGCTGCTTGCACCACTTGTTCGATGCGAGGCCTTCACAGGACATTAGTGCCTATGCTGGCTGTGACAGAGCTGTGGGAAAATATGTGCAATGAAGCACTAAAAACTTTTCTTTGGATGAGCGCAGAGATGAGGACAAGTGTGAGGATAACAGTCGATCTGGTTCTAAAATATATTTATTTGTGTGTATATTTATTTAAAGTTAAACATTTTTTCCCCTTTAACAGCAATATGAAGAAACCTTTTCTTCATTTATATCTATGCAGGCCTGAAAAGTCAATTAACTGATTAGTCGCTGGAGCAAAAATTAATTAGTAACCTCGCTGATAACTCAGAATTACTTTCAGTTATTTAGCAAGCAATTCAATATGAGCTGCACTCATTTTACTCATGTGGGCAAATTGACTTTTGTTGTTCAGTAAATCTTGTAGATTTTGTAGATTTTAATTGTTTATGAACAAGATAAACGCATGAAAATGTCTAATTAAGCTGATAAAACTATGAAATTCATCTCATCACAGACATGAAATAAATAAATATTTGTAAACAATCATAAAATCTGCTTCTGTGCACAGTGGCCTTGGAACACTTTAATTTGCATGTGAACCCATGTTGCTATAGCTTTTGCTGCAGAGTTGCCTTAAGCTATTATCTTGCATGTGTTATATGAGACCTGCTTAAGGGACACATGAGATTTGAAAGGTCAGTGTCAGTGTAAATAAATCGTTATCAACAGTAAAAGTACATCATGGAGTGTACTGGCTGCCCTACTGCACCTCTCACCCTATGACAGCTGGGATAGGCTCCAGCCCCCAGTGCAAACCTGGACTGGATGGATGGATATAATCTAACTTAGATATTTGGATGAAAATGAGTCTTTAGGGAAAAATAAAACACCATGAAACAAAATTAAAAGACTGGAAATCGGCTTCAGTCTGGGTCAGTTTGTCAGATGAGTCAACACAACAAGCATCAGGAGGCACTGGTGCACATGATTAATGGAAGTGGGACGTTTACATGACTGTAAAGTTGCCTTTACAAATTGTTGTGTTTGCACTGTAGTGCCTACTCTGAACTTCTTAAATCTTGTTCCCGAAAAATCTAAATCAGAATCAAATAAACTTTGGAAACTTGCTGAAGCCAACCTGAAGTGAACGCAAGCTTTACATTTTTAAAAGAGAAACAGCCAGACTAATAGGCTGATACATTCGAAGTTTAGGTATGACGCTTTTACCGACAAATATGCAGATGCTGAAAGTTCACAGCAAGTGTGTGTTAGATTTTGGACCGCTTTTCGTCCAAAGTAGCTGGTTTGGAGTACACTAACTTAAAAAAATTTGACGTCGTGTTTATAATCCTGAGGTTTTTGCTCCAAGTTAAAGGCGTAAAAGGAAAAAGGACACTTTAAAACCTGAAAAGGAATGACTCAAACTGTGGGAACCGTTGCTGCCTGCTTGCCATTTATGTACAATGACAAAAAAATAAACTCCACAGTAATAACAGACGTTGCGTAAGATAGGTGAGACCTGTAGCTAAGGGACAGTTCACATAATTCTTCACAGGTTAAAACTTGATGGATCTGAGGTTGCAGTGGCTCCTTTTGGCCAGCCTCACTTTGATCTCTGAAAGCTTTTAATTGTTTAAAAAGCTGCAGTGATGGATGAGGCAGAAGCATCTGCAGCCACGCTGACACAATCGCTCAAGACACAAACGAGCATAACTTGCAATGCATTCACATAAACACGGATAAATATTTCATCACCCATCCACTGCACACCAGCACACACACGCGCGCACACGCACACACATCACCAACCACATGAGTTACAATACGAATCAGTGGCAGTGTGCAGAGGAAGGAGTAGGATAATAACAAGTGTGAAACAGGAAATCCCACTCTGTGGGTGGAGGCTCGGATCAACACAGGGATAGTGCCGCTGTCCTATCAGACTTAAGACGTGAGTCACACCAGAGAGCAGAGAGCAGGACAAACTTTAACTTCAAAACAACATCTCCCACAAATCTGCATCTGAAAATAGAGGTGCCTCAGGGCCCCGGTTCAGCTCCCTGGGTTGAGCAGGCAACCCAGGCTAACGCAGAGGTTTGAATCCGCCCCGAGGCCTTTTACTGCTTTTCTCCCCCTGCTTTCCTGCCTTCTCTAGACTGTCCCCACACAATAAAAGCTAAACAAAATAAAGGCTAAAATAAAATATGTTAAAAAGAAAGGGAGCTCGGTGCCCAGCTTTGACATGACTATATAGTAGCACCATTCTCTGCCAGAGTACTCTCTCTGTGGGTGCTTTTATGAATCTCTTAAGCCACTTAAAGTGGGCAGTAAATAAAGCTGCATGGTGCTTTGTCGCAATGTATCAGTATTCTACACCAGAGACTGTAAAGAGAAACTTGGGGGCTGGTTTGTGGCAGTGTCTAAAGAGGGTCCTTCTGAAGTCCATCCCTGAATGTAGGCGTAGAAGCCTCTCAGAACTGCAAATTCAGAACTTTGTAAAATCACATTTGGTATGTACATTCGGTATCTCATCCAGGATGCCTTGGGGCAAAATAATCCCTGCCATGTAGCACTGCATAGTGATCCTGCCTCAGGCACGCGTGTGTGTGTGTGTGTGAGAGGACGTGATGAGCTGCAGCTTGAAGCCAGGTGCATAAACGCACTCCCTTTTAACGACGCTAAATGAACACATGCAGACACATGGCTGTACACAAACATATACATATAGCCCACGGTGCCCCCGCGGGGTTAATCCCCACACATTCAGACCATCCGGCCCATTCTTGAATACAGCGCTTGTTTTTCAGTGAGGCCGTTTCCCCCTCCCCTCCCAAATGCCACTGCTAAACAAAGACTTGATGTTTTCTCAGCCTGCAATACATTGCTTCATTTCCACTGCAGTTTTTTAAACATTCATGCCAGAGTGCTGTTGAATGCTCGCCAGTGCCAGTGGCATCATAAGGGAGCCTCAGCAGGCTCCACAGGCTTCTGAAATGACTGACCAGAGCAGAGAGAGGCCACCTACCACTCACAGTGTATTTAGTGCAACAACAAATCAAATCAGACACTGAATTACGCTGAAAACATTTGGATGAGCTCTCAGTGAATTCCACTTCCTTGAAATGTTTTGGCGTTTCCAATGGGGCCCTGATTTCAGAGAAAATGGTGAACTTTTAACTTTGCAACATAAACAGAGGCTTAGGCCAGATCAATGATATAGATTCATTCATTCTGCGTCACATATTGCTACAAGATAAGGGGTTTTACTTCAGCAGTAATGGCTAAACCCGTAGAGCCCACCGAGACGTTTAATGACAGCAGAGCAACCCAGGAGATTCTGTGTGCGGCAGATATGATTTGCAATGCCCGCAGCAGCGTTTAACAGCAACAGTTTAGCTTCCCAGAGACATTTATGTGACTGAGATGTATTTTCTGCAGGCTGTTTTTGACCAATTAAATATCTGTTTTTAAACTGGCTTCCAGGGGGAACAAAGGTTGTCGATGTCTTTTTGCAAATTGCTTCATGTAAAAAAAAAAAAAAAAGTATAGTCGTGGGGCGTACAAAAGACCCCCCGTACGGAACCTACCTATGGGTAAGGCGAGAAAGAAGGGCAGCCAGCAAAGGGTAAACATGCCGACCACAACTCCCAAAGTTTTAGCTGCTTTCTTCTCCCGGGAGAATTTCAGCAGTTTTACCGTGAGCGAACTTCTAGCCTGGTTCGCGCGACCCTTCCCCGTGCCAGAGCTGCCGGGATCCTCGTGCACCTGAGATCCCTTGTGGATCCTGAGGGTCAACTCGCTGGAGTTCATCCTCTCCCGCATCACACCTGCCTCCAGGTTCTTAGTGGTCCTTTTGGCGACTATGTACACACGGCAGTACATGGCCAGTATAACGACGAGAGGGATGTAGAAGGAGCCGAGAGAGGAGAAGAGCGCGTAAAACGGCTCCTCGGTGATGGGACATATCGTGTCGTCCGGCGACGGTGGCTGCTTCCACCCGAGCAGAGGGCCGATGGAGATGACCACCGACAGCGCCCAGACCCCAAGCATGGCCAGCAGAGCCCGCTTCTCCGTCACGATACCCGGGTACTGCAGCGGGTGGCTCACTCCAATGTAGCGGTCAATAGATATTACGCACAGGCTCATGATGGACGCGGTGCAGCACAGCACATCCACCGCCGCCCAAATGTCACAGAAGATCCTGCCGAACACCCAGTAGTCCAGGATCTCCAGTGTGGCTGACACAGGCAGCACCGTGGTGCCCAGCAGCAGGTCCGCGATAGCCAGGTTGATGATGAAGTAATTGGTCGGGGTCCGCAGGTGCCTGTTGCACACCACAGCGAGGATTACAAGGATGTTGCCCGCAATGGCAAACACGATGAAAGCCCCGAGTACCAAGCCGAGCGGGATGGCTCGGGTGAGGTCCATCTCGCTGCGCACCGTATGGTTACCCCCAGAGCTGTTAGTGAAATTGAACTGGGAAGACGCCCCGTCGAGTTTCGAGGAACCATTTTTCCACAAGTCTGTGACATTGTCAATGCTCAGACTCATTTTGACTCACAAAGTCCTCCATAGCAGGCTCCAGACCACTTGTAGCTTTAAAGAAAGGGCTTTAACACAAACTGCCAAAACGGTCTATGTGCGCATGGCTCACTGCGCTTCTTCGAGTTCGCTTCCAAACGTTTTATCAGAGAAAAGCGATCATTGTGCAGCCGTACGTTCCCCATGCAGTCCGTCTCCCCCCACTCTCCTGAGAGGTTAGTGGAGAAGTGAGGGGGGCAGCAGTCATCTCCTGCCTCCTCTCCTCCGCACACAGCGTTGCCATATACTGACCAAACATACCTAAATATGCGCTTATGAAGTGCGCGTGACGCACTGCACGAAGAGCAGTGATTGCGCAGAATACGTGCATAGTGTCGTTGTTTCATTTTCTTTCTTTCTTTCTTTCTTTCTTTCTTTCTTTCTTTCTTTCTTTCTTTCTTTCTTTCTTTCTTTCTTTCTTTTGACTTTGCAGGACGCAGTGAGGAATCGCGCTTTTTGGGTGAAGCACTTCATTGGTGTCCGATTTATTTTTCCCCACTGTGGGAGGGTGCTTAACTGGGCATTTACAAGTTCCACAACCACATAACTTTGTGAGAGTAAACCTCGTTGGTGCAGTTTTTTTTAAAAGGTACTTCTAGCTTGCTTGGCGGTACGCTGGTAAAAAGTGTTTTGTTGACAGAGAAAATAATGACATAATTTTAAGCCAAGGTGTCCTGACTGTAAGAGATGCTCAGTTTCAGTGCGGTAAATATTCAGGATGTTCCAGCAGTCAGCTTAGATGGTTAAGCCTTCAACTTCAAACCGATTAAGTTCAAACGTAGATTACACATCACATACAATCCTCTCTCATATGACAGGTATCTCTCGTGAATTATATTCCTATTTTGGTAAAATGCAAGAGTTCCTCAGAGTAATCTCATCTTGGGTATACCGTATAAGTTAGGAAGAAGTGGCAGGCTTAGTGGACTGGCACATGCGCATTCCAGAGACAGGTTCCTCTCTTAGAAGCACTTTATAAAAAGGCCAACCACTATGGGTCTAATTTCCACAAAAGTAATTTTTTTTCATGTTTATTGAATTACAAAGAATATATATGTGCCTACAAATAATTACCAGTACATAAACTAGAATATAAAAGCAAAAATTAAAGGTTTACAGGAAAGAAGAAAAACAAAACAAAACAACCCAGCAGAACTTTAAAATAATGTCCCACTATTAATAATCAGCAAGGTGTCAAAAAGTGATTAATTTATAATTTATATGGCATTACTCCTCCTTAGTATACCATTTATAAGTAAAAATATATGTTCACGATTATAACTACAGCACTGACTGTAGTCATAAATAATAATAAATACAGATATAAACATATCTGTATTTATAAATGATATATTAAGATGGAGTAAATATAAATGATGAATTACACACTCAGTATTAGCTTTCTAAATCTTAATAGTGTGACATTATTATAAAGTGCTACCAATAATTCTGCTGTAATTTTAGTAGTTAGTTACTTCCATGTATTTATAACATAAAATCAAACAATATTTCCCCCCAATGTATTCTGTAAATACTTATTCACAACATAAAGAAAGGAAATATTGTTTGTTTTTAGGTTAAAATGCATCAGATTTACACCCTATTTAAAATTTCTTTCCTGGAAGAAAATAACTGAGGTTACTCATTACTTAAACACTGTCAGATTAATTACTTCCTCTTTCCTGTAAAATCTTGAATATTTACTCCCTTATCCAAGTGTGTGTATTTGTAGGTAACTATAATTACATTTTTAATGTCAGATAAAATGTAATAACATTCCTTTCAGTTTTAGGGAAATCACACCTTTAATCATGGGCATTATTATAAAGTGCTGCTGAGCTGTTTAACTATTTATGGCAGCTGACAAACACACAAAGGTGTCCTCTGATAAACCTGAAGTTGCATGCTTTACGATTTGGTGCTCTGCAAAGTTGGCTTTTATTCACAGACCAGATTGTTTGAAAGAATTTGTCATGTTTAATATTTTCGGGAAACAACACACACATGACCTGCAGCAACGACCTGAGTGGTCTCCTTTCGGACAAACTAATTAATACTGGTTAGACCAAAGTATGTGACTAATTTAATATAAATTATGTCAAAAGTGCTGAAAATGAATTCTCCATTATGATGTCATCGTGTCAAACATTTTCATAAAGATAGTCATGAAATATGCAGGACTCATGAAGTAAAATGTGTTTCTTTTTCTTCTTTTCTACTGATATACCAAATAAAACTTGCATAATTTCTGAACTGAGAATTAAGAGGTTCTTCATGACTAATATGTGAAGTGACTGCTTCCACCTCCTGCATATTCACAAGGCTTAATAGCATCCATCTCTTTAGAGTAGAAAAAATGCAAAATAATCCGAGAGTGAAAAGAAAAGTAAAAGCATTTAATGGTTTTGGATACCACGATTTCACGGCCAAAATTGTTTTGGAGAGAAATAACTTGCTCTCCAGACTGGTTTATCTCGACATTTTAAACAAATAAGGAAGTGAAACACGTAGACCTGCATTCGTTGATCTCGTCCTGCAGGTTTCTCCATGTTTTTCAGGGCACAGTCACTACTTGTTTATGTTTCTCTCAGTGCACTTACACCAAATATGTGCCAAGAAGATTATTTATCATTTAAATCTAAACCAATTCACAGCATCAGTGAACACAGAGCGCTTTCATTCCTGTCAAGTCCTAAAGATTATAAATTTATGAGCTTAATTTTTTATTAAGTGTAAGAACAATCAGTTATCCTGATAGAGCTCATAACAGAAGCTAGTGTTCAGTCCCCTCACTATGTGACCAAGGCTTTAAACAGCCTTGGTCTTATCAATGTTTGAAAGTTAGAAGGTCAAAACATTTAAGTCGCCCAACACAAATAAATAAATGAAAAGAGTTCATGGAAGCACTTTTTCAGCTAAATCAGGGCTCAGAAAGACTCCCAACTAAAAACCAAGAGGCTTCTTTACCACGAGGAGCAACATTCCTTCAGAGGAGGATTAGGAATTAGCCTCTCAATCCTTCAGCAGGCACCAGAGTACTTAAGTATTTTGTGCATCTTCCTTAAAAGAGGAATCACCTGGAATTATCTCAAATAGTATCTATGACTGGATTTTACTGCGTTTCACTGACCATTTCACTTGATTGAATACACTGAGCCTGCAGATAACATAAAAGCTGCTCAGCGTGCTGCCAAGTGCCCCGGGTGAGCGAAACCTTTAGTATCATTTGTTGAAAATTCGACTTCAGCAGGAGCATCCTCCTTTCGTTTTATGTGCTTCTGTGGTGAGATTTGCCTCAATTTCAAGAGGATCACTTTTTCTTCTTGGCAGGAAAAACAATATAAATCTGGAATTACATAAGACAAGGAACAATTTTCCTTCTTTTGTACAGACAGGCTTCTAGTTGTGCGCAGTATTTTGTTATTATTTTAATCTATTTAACATGAATCAAATGAGATTAAGAAAGCAGACAGTAGATAAAAACATACCCACATTTATTTTCCGCATTTATTTTGTTCTGAAACGTCAAAGATTTATGTAGTGTTTGCACAATCCTGTTTCTCTAAGTTATATTTTAAGGACTGATTGTCAAACACGAATGCGAGAAGGAGGCTTTGCTTGAAACTGACATCTCTGTGGAGAGCTACGTCCCTCTTTGACCTTGTGCTTCTCCTCTTCAAAAACCTGACCTCTAAGTGACGTGGTGGCGGAAAAGCTGTGGACGCTCACACCATATGTCCAGTATTATGCAGTCCAATAAAAGAGAACAACCCAAACACACGGTGCTGGTTTAGGATCAGCACAGCGTGACCTGTGAAAATAGACAAACAGACACACGCATACAGTTTTTACTTATGTAAGAAAGTTTCTTATTTCACAGGATTCTCTCCTTATGCTTGGTGTGGATGTTTTTATACCATCGATAGGCACGCAAATGCCAGCTGGTAGTGAAGCCCCCACATACACTTAATCTATAGCTGCCCACCTGGTTGAGTGGGCTTCTGTAGTTTAGTCACGTAGCCTCTCCCAGACCATATATGGGTGATGTTGTGTAATACTCAGAGACATTGAAAATACTTTTTTTGTTGTTGTATAACTGGGCTTTCAGATTAGTAGCATGATTTTTTGGAATGACCATAAATAGACTCGAGGAGCCGAGATTCAGAGACAGAAAATGCGATCTGCTCTTCCAGGATTGTCACTCTTTTCTTCGAGCATCCATCTCATACAGAGATGTTTTTTTCTTTTCTTGGTCATCAAAGTAATGAATAGCCAAGAACACAGGCTCCTGCTCTATTGTAAAATAAATCAGGCTTGGATATTCAGCGGATGCTAGCTTTAGAATAATGTTATTAAAAAGTATCAATTAGTGGGAAAAAAGCTATTTCTTTTCCATATTTAAACACTGATTTTCGGAAAACTTGCAATATCAAAAAATATAGTCATGCAGACATGGCCACAACTTTCTGTCAAAGTTCAAAAATCAGAATGGGGAAGAAAGGTGATTTAACTGGTTTTAAACTGGTGGTTGTTGGTGCCAGAGTGGGCTGTTCTGAGTATTTCAGAAACTGCTGGGATTTTCCCACACAATCATCTCCTGAATATCCAGTGAGTGACAGCTCACTGGGTGAAAATGCCTTGTTGATGTCAGATTAGAGGGGACTGGCCAGACTCCTTTGAACTGATAGGAAGGCAACATTATTTTTGCAGCCAAGGTGTGCAGAAGAGCATCTCTGAGTGCACAACATTCTGAATCTTGAAACAATACAGCAGCAGGAGACCACACCAGTGAACAGCTAAGAACATCAAACTGAGGATTACACTTTGGGAAAGTTTGGGAAAATGGCCTCATGGTAGGTCAGAATTTTTCTTTTCTCCCTGTTTCCTTTCCTTATGAACGACCTCCTGACAGCCACTCTTCCACTAAAAACCATTTCTGATGAGGCTTCAGTGAACAGTAGATGGATTAATCGAGGCGCCACATGCATCTCTCAGGTCCTGTGTCAGGTCTTTGCTATATTTTTTCCTATTTCTTAAGGGCATGACTTTCAGATATTGTACATCTACTGTAGATCGTTTTTTAGGCCTGCCAATTCTCCTTTTGTCCTCCACTTTGTTCAGTTTCCTAAAAGTTTAAAGACACACTAATGGCTCTTTTGGAATAACCTTGTTGGTGCTAAAAATCAAATTTTATGCCTGTCAGACTGTGTTATCTTCTTCACACATTCAGCTAAAGAACAAATTATATGCTGTTGCAACAGGCTGCTAGTAACAAAGTGCCTTAAGATACAATTTACAAGAAATCACAACCATTTCTTCATAATTTAGGAACAGTTGGGGATGTTTTATAGTGATGTCTAACATATTGTATATAGGACTATAGAGCGAGCATGAAAGAAGCAAAATGAGAAAAACAGAAAGCAAACTGAACAAAACATAGCCATTAGTGTTATCGCACTCACTCAGTAAGCATCACGTCAGTGGCTTCCTCCTTAACTGACTGAAGCCAGAATCATCCATCAGGCCGCAGCGGTGGCTCGGGGAACAATCCTCCACCTGGATAACTGCATGTGGTTAAAGTGGTGCTTTCTCTGTAGGTACAAGCTTTGTGGAAACAAATGACAATCTGAAAGCGAGGCTGGATTTAGGCTTTGTTATCATTAGTTTCAGGTAGAAAAGACCAAACATAACTATAGAAGTGAAAATGCTGCTTTTAATTAAACCAGAAACCCTCACAGCTTCACTAATAAATGATTTTTACATCAATAATGCAGCAAAGGGCTGCTTGCTGTGGTGAACCACTCCTGAGGTACCCTGAGGTCTGTCAGCCATTTCAGATGGTATTGGCATATTAATTTGCTTCTATCAGTTGTTTTTATCCTCATTGCCAATCCACTGCTTCCATTGCCAACGAGTTGGCAGTTATCACGTCATTCAGTGTTTTTTGTTTCACCCTGCTGAATGGAGGTTATGTGCTCAGTTATATCAGGTTAAAATAGCAACAAAATTCTGCATTTAAGGCTGGAGGATTGGCAGATTTAAAGTCTTTTGGACTTAAAATAATGACACTATGATTTGTTTTCAAGTGCTGGCTGATAAGGATTAGGAAAAAGTAATTCCCAGTCAGTGGAACCATACAGTTTTCATAGGGAAAGCCAGGCTGAGACCATCTCCATACTTTATTTTTCACTGTAGGAAAAATATTTTTGGTCATGCAGATAGACGTGCACTTTGAACTTCCTATCTATAACAGGCTTTAAAAAAGACTTTCAACTGATTAAAAAAACATCAAATTTCTCCCTTTCATTGTTGCTAGAGTTCATAATAACTGGATGCCAATTTATAGGCCGGTCGTGTGGAGAAATAATTCCTCCTTTTTGAGATGGTTGTTACTGGCTTAACTCCAGCAGCATAAGCCGTTGTGTGGTCCCCTAATGAGCTGTGTGCGGTAGCCAAAATTTAGGCACTGCTGGCCACCACTAGCTTTGAGATCACACTGTGCAAACCACACGTTACCACACATCTCTGGCTACCCTACCATGATGATTACCACTAGAAATTATGCCCTTCTTCTCACATGACCACTAGTCACCATAATCTTTATAATCAGTGTTGGATTACAACAATATACTGACCCTGATAGAAGGTAGTGAGGATGACTTTTGATACAAAACGATCATTCGCTGGGTTGAAATTGTCAGAATGGTGCTTCTGTGGTGCTTTCAAGTGTCTCCCAGTGTCCGATTATCAAATAAAGCTTTCCATATGTATCATACTTTGAACAATAAAAGTTTCTTAAAACAACTTCTCTAAAGGGAGGTCCCATCTGGGTTTGTTCAGAGGAGCAGACGATTCACACCTCAGCTCATACACGTGACAGCCATAAGCGTCTGGTAGCACATTTCCCATGAACCACAGCACAGAAGCTAAACCCACGCTGGCTTTAATGTTTTCATTTCCCTGGCAACAGACATCTGGGGCAACTGATTAATGTTTCCAATTCAAGATAACATGAAATATTTGGGCAAAATACCCATATGTCTGTCCTGGTCTCCTACGATTGTCACTGTAAATGGGAAACAGAGTTAAAATGCCCTTTGAGACTTTGTTATGGATAAATGAAAGCGGGGAAGGAAAAAAATGTATCAGCTGAAGCTACTCAGAAAGTTATCAATTCAGCCTTATTTTCTTGTGTCTGACATACTCCACTGGATATCTATGCAAAAAAGTCCAGACATGGACCAAATCTTTTCACCTAAAATGAAAAAAAAAAAAAAAGTAGCTATTTCCTTTCCCAATAAGTCAAACTGCTGATTTTAGAAGTTTGGCAATGTTTCATGAATGCCTTTCTGCCCAAACTGCTTTCTGCGGCAAATTGAAATACCTGCAGAGACGGTGGATATTAAGAACGCAGCCGTGACAAG
This sequence comes from Haplochromis burtoni, assembly GCF_018398535.1. Classification (NCBI taxonomy): domain Eukaryota; kingdom Metazoa; phylum Chordata; class Actinopteri; order Cichliformes; family Cichlidae; genus Haplochromis; species Haplochromis burtoni. Next base: position 3,371,642 of record NW_024582371.1, read on the forward strand.
CCGCAATATAATTTAATATGCTTTACAATGTGTGCACTGCACATTGCCTACCCAGCTCCCTTACCGTGTCCTGCTGGAATTTATGTCTGAACAGCAACCAGACATCTTCCCTGCATTTTTGCACTCCTTCTCCAGTTTCTGGGTTGCATCAGTTGCATTGAAGTAGCGTTTAAAGGAGAACAGTAATGGTGTGAATAATGTTGTATTTGGTTTGAAGTAGCGGGATTTATAGTATTCTTGTCAGTAAAAGTTTTTCATTGTAATAATGAGGTGCTTTTGGTGGAATGGTGGAAAAACCGTGAAACCATATGCACTTCAGAGTCAGGTGGTTTTAACATTAGACAGAGAAGTATCCAACACATACTTCACCATTTGTCATGCTTTTCTTTTTTGTTCTCATTATTTTATTTTCATAATTATTGCAACACCGAACTTGAATCTATCTAAGTGTGCTGCTGCGGTTGGTTCTAATATTGCTGGCTGCTGTGCGGTGTCATTACCTGTTGGTTACACTGTAACATGAACTTCCTCTGCTAACGAAATCGAGCCTGTTGACACAGCAACTGTTATCAGTCCGATCAGACTGATTCATTTGTTTTTGTCTAATGTGAATCGAAGCAGTTTAAACTATTTGAAAATTGCTCTCGCACTTGTGGATCTTGGATCGGCGCTGTACAATAATTTAAGGACAACAAGATCCCGGTGGTTACATCACAGCTTCGAGGTGGCTCAGCAGCAGGCATCAGTCACTACAGACTAATGAAAAGGGAAGAAAACGGATTTCATCAATGCTGCTCAGCTGCCAGTTTGCCAGAGGAGACTAAACTGTTTTGGCTGCACAAAAGAACAGATGAATAGCCCTTTCTCTTGCTTGTAAAAAGCCCAGCACATGATTGAGTTTATCTGGTAGAAGATACATGGAAACACTATCTTTTGGCTCAGCATCTCTCTGACATTCACTTTATCTGCTTCCACCTCTCTCTGCCTCTCTTACGAGTCGTTATACGTTATAATCCCTGCCCACACAGTTACGGTCACAATGACTGCCTGTACAGTAGCATAAACCATACAACGGGACATTTATTGATACGGGATCTGCTCTACTGGAAATGCACAGCTGGCAAAGAAGCGATTTCCTCTCTAAGTGTAAAAACTGCAAGTCTTGCACTATCTTAAGTGCTATTTATATTTGAAAAAATCCCCCCTAAACTGCAGCCAATGAAGGTAGGAATGGATCACTTCAATTTGATAAAATCCTGTACAGTTTCTGGCTGAAATGCTCAAGCCTGCAAAATCAGTGTTAGTGCAAGTTGTTTGACAAAGACAAAAGACCCTACTGTAGTTGGGTTGTCAGAAGGTGAGTTCATCAGAGTGGATTCCTGGCCAATGATGCTTAAGGCTGGAAATGGCCTGGCAGGAGCCCAGGCCGTACATAGCCTGAGTGCTGCTGAGTGGACACTTTAGCAATGCGGTGAGATCCGACCATTAGATGATTGCCTCTGTGGTTTTGTGAAGGGGGTGAGACTTGTTATGTCTTTAAAGTTTCCTCTGAAGGATCACGATGAGGTCTTTGATCCACCATGTTCCACCACAGCAACTCTGGAAAATCTTAAAAACGACTCTGGCACGATACGGAAAAAACACTAGCAATCTGTCATTGCAGATTTAAACGAGCGATGCCTTTAGTCAGTCTATGGTATGTAAATTAAATTGCAGCTTTATTTCCCCATAAAAAAACATCTAGTCTCTTTTTACTCTGGCATGCCGTTTCACCTCCGCTTTGCAAAGACGTGATAATACACTCTGTCAAATAGCCTGTTTGTGGCATTCTCATCGTATTAAAACCTGTATTGTAGTAATCTGGTAAACAAAAAGCCTCTGTTCTCAACATCATTATTCCAGGAATACCAGCAATCAATGTGAAGGCACCATGTTACTGCACCTGGAAATGGACGTAAGTAGCAATTTGTTGATGTGGAATTGTCTTTCAAATTCAAAAGAAAGTGCAAGTATTTGTCATTAGAATTTAAGATTGATTGTCACTTTGGCACAAGTTGTGATTTAAGAGTATGTAAGAATACAAATGTGTTAAGTGTGTGGTGTGCATTCTTTTTTTTTGTCATTGTGGAAAAAATGGAGCTGACAAACTAATATTGACATGTGAATAAAAAGCAATCAGATAAATTATAGTGTTTCAGTTTTCTTTGTTCGTCCATCCTGCAGCTGATGCAACTGGAATCACAGTTACAATAAATTCAAATCTTTACTGCGCTGTTTTATTCACTTATGGTCCTCATTTCCGGCTTCGGCCTGTGCCTCAGTACATCAAGGAAATTAAAAGGGCAAGAAAAGGGAACGGAAACCTTTGTGAATCAATTGCTGAATGGTAAGGACATCTCTGTACGCTAATCAACTGTGGGGCTGCAAACTAAATCTAAACTTGGCGCTGGACCATTAAAGTTAAATGAATTGCTGTCAGTAAAAGCCACTCATTTAAGTTATGCACTCACAATATATCAAGGAAATGTTTAGGTTGTCTTGCGTGTCTGGTATAGAGAGAGTAGAATCAATAAGTTCAATAGGAGAAACAAAGATAAAGTTTAGATAAAGTGACACTTTCTTGGTGAGCTGCACACCTTTCCTGACAGGTTATGGATTATTTTATACAGTATTGAACACAGGTGATATACTGGGAAATTTAAACCACAATCACGGCTCAAAGAACGACAAAGCAGTTAGCTCATATCAAATTCTGAAGCCATGAAGACATTTGTGAAGCCTGAGAGTATTAATCACACTGACACTGCCGTTCCAACATAAACACCCTCAGTGTATAACTAATGATGTTTCATCATTTCAGTTGCACTTTAGTCCTAATTAGCAAACATTAGCATGCTAACACAGTTAACCCAAGATGCTGAACTTTGTAAACATTAAAAGTGCTAAACCCTGTCACTGTGAGTTGTTAGCATGTTACTGCTGTTACTGCAACTTCTGCATGTGTGTGTCCGTTTCATGTTTTTGAGAGCATGAAATGTCCACAGTGTACCGGGATGTCTGTTACATGTTCTGCCGTGATACTGGGTTGACTGATGTTAGTATTTGGTGGTCCCATACAGAAGCACTAGCATATGGCTCTAGAGTGTTTACACTTTCACAGTGTTTCAGAACAAACAAATCAGTCATTGACTTCTATAAAACACACTTTTCCCTAAACAGATATCAGGATTGGACATCGTCTTCAGTCTGACTTTGTGTTTTGCTCGTCTGTCTTAGGATATTTGTTGTGGTTTGGAGTGTACATGATGTGCTGCAAACAGAGCCAATGTTTTCAGCCATCTGCCTTCCCTAATATGAGCCATAAATCTTTATGGAATTTGGCTCATACCTTTTTGGATTCGGTAAAAACTGTAAAATTTCCTCGCAATTATTTTATTTCCTAAACTGTTATCTGCTTCAACTGACTGGTGATAAATCTTGATGGGCTTTTTTGCATGGGTAATTACACATGAATTACCCATTAAGATAAGAAATGTGCATTGTCCAGAGGATAGCTTGGAAATATCTTGGAAATTGACCTTTCTTTATCAGTTATTTAACCCAGAGGGAGTAGTCCCAGTTTCTCGTTAATCGTCCCCCCTCCACCATGAAGTTCTGTCCTGCGGTATTAACTGTCAGTATAGGCAATTTGTACACAAGATATCAGCCGCTGTGTTTATATTGCTTGTTTATCCAAGTAAACTGAACAGACCCATTTGTGGAAGAGCCAAGTTGGGTCATATCAGCTCAACTCAGAAGCCTTAAGGAAAGGTTATTGAGACTGGGTGAAGGTGATGACTCTGCAAGCCCCAGGTTGTCGAAATTATCCAGACAAAAGTGTATGCTCTGATAATAATTGTACCCAAGGAAACACATGCTTGTTGCTCTTACTGTTTCCCTTTTTCACTGTGGCAATTTTTTTCCACTGTTGTGGTTTATGTTACAGAAACATGTCTTTAACCTCAGCTGAGAATTTTGTACCTTAATGTTATAGTAGAAAAAGGGTCAATTTAAGAAAGGGGAAAGGTGGATTGAAATTAATTGTTCATATTTTACTAATATTCATTCATTTACTTGGAAATGGACTAGTATTTGTACAGAGTTCCCAATCTCAATCACCAATAAAAGCTTTAACTACAGTATTGTTAGAAAAGAAAGACTTCACAGGACTCTATACATGTGAAGTAGTCAGACTCGAAAGTCAAGGAATGTGGTAGGGAAGCAGACTACGCAGACATTTCGGGTTTCCAGAGGTGAGCAATTTATTTACAGTTCCCCCCCCAAAGTAACTCAGTTAACAAAACTCAATGGTACATGGCTCTGGTAACACAGCTCACCTCTCCTCTCTCATCTGAATCTGGCAGAGACTGGCAGCCCTTCAATTAGCCCAGCCAGTACCACTCACTTGAACTGAGGGATCTAAAACTTTACACAGATGATTAAAAAAGACACAAAACCTCCTCACACGTCTAATTAGCACATTTACACAACTAAATGACTCTATTAACAAAAAGAAAAAGATTCAACAAATCCCTTCAGAGGAAGCATTTCTATGAAAAAAGAAACCCCTCCACTTGGTTCGACCTGCTGATGTCATGTGTGACATCATCAGGACTTAAAATAAGGAAATGCTAGGGGACATTTTCCTACACCTGACCCTCATGAAGACTGAAAAGAAAGAACAAAGTAAGTATGAACAAATGACTTAATCTGTAACACAATAAAATTGCAGAATGTTTGTTTTGCCGGCCACAGAACGCTTACACAAACGAACCCGGGATAGTTAGTGCAGCAATGTTACTTGACAAATAGCAAATCATAGCAACACAATGTGCATAATGTGCAAAAAAAGGTCAACACATATGGGACAAATGGAGAGCATTGCAACTGCTAAGCCACTTTGTCACAATACAGGCTTGTGAAAATGTAAATACACCTTTACTGCTTCCATGGGAAGCACCTAGCTGCAAGTAGCAGGTAGCCACTACTAGCTGCCTCTTGGTGTTGCTAATCAAATGCACTTGATTAACTGGTCATAAGCAAGTGTCAGCACCTCTATAAAAAGAGTTTTGCAGTTTATTGGTCTGGAGCATTTAGGTTTGTTTCAACATACAGTTGTGGAAAGTTCATGACAGCACAATTAGAAATATTGAACAAGCATAGTGTGTTTGGAAGAGTTACCAGAAGAAGGTCTCTTCTCTCTGAAAAGAAATCAGCGGATTGGCTTAGGTTTGTAAAGTTGCATCTGAATAAACCACAAGACTCCTGGAACAATGTCCTTTGGACAGACCAGACCAAAGTGGAGACTTTGGGCCAGTAATACATAGCGCCACATCTGGCAAAAATCAGCACAAACACCTCATATTACCTGTCAAGCATGATGGTGGGGGCGATGATAGGCTTAATTTATAGCCAAAGGAATTTGGGACCTGGCAGTCATTGAGTTGACCATGAACCTCTCTATATACCAAAGTACTTTAGAGTCATCCATCCAATCCATCCAAGAGCTAAAAGTCAAAACCGGGTCATGCAATAGCATAATGATCCCAAGCACAACACCAAAAAATAAAAATCAAGGAGTTACCATGACCCAGTCAAAATTCATCAAAGTTCAACCCCACTGAAATACTGTGGCAAGACCTTAAGAGACGACTCCCTGCAAAACTTCAATAAACTGAAGTCCCTTTACCAAGAAGCGTGGACCAAAAGTCAACCACAACAATATGAGAGACTGATAAAGTCCAACAGAACTTCAAGTTATTGGTGATAAAGCTGGTTTGAAAAGCTGAAGCCACTGACTCACAGGGTGCACTCAGTTTTTCCAGGACTGCTTTGAGTTCTGTAAAAACAACTTTTTTTGATCTCATATGTGCCCAACAAACCAAGCAGTCTCAGAGAACTCACCAGGCACCGGCAGAGTAAAGATTCAAACCCAGAACCAAGGTGCAGGCAAGACAGAGAACAAAACTTAATGTATCGGTAAGGTCATATAACCCCATATATGGTACCTTTTAAACTGTAAGAAGTATAAATATGTACTGTTTGGCGACGTGTGCCTTTTGGCCTTTTAGAACCTACACGTTGTAACCTTGAGGTGTAAGAATTAACCCTTGGGGATACACTCATGCTGACTGTACCTTTTAAGGTCATAAATTGAATTTCAGTGTACCCCTATTTCTGACAGTGTAGAGATTTTCCTTCAGGTCCAGCTGCACCGTGCTCATCCCACACTTATTTTCCATCTCCAGTGAAAATTTATTTTGGGGTGCTTTAAACACATCAAAGGTTCTCTGCTCTTCGGAAAACGTCTTAAATTTTGAAAGGAGACACCTATAGTATAGTTAAAAGCAGGGAAAAAAAAAAAGAGACATTCAGGAATCTATGGAATGCTTTTCCAGTAAAGAAAATATGCAAAGAAAACAACATTTCTTTTGGGAAGAGACACTCGTTCAGGATCTGTTTGGATAGCCTGGACATGTGACAATGAAAAGATATGGCACACGTTGATATTACCGAGTGCAACCAGAGAGTGCAGGTCCCTGAACTCTCTGGTTACACTAGGCCCCCCTTTAAAAAAAAGAAAAGCTGTCAGTATATATCAAACTAGTTTTTCCTCATAAAAACATTATGCTCTTAGAATCCCCCTCTGCCGTTCTTGCATTTAAAAATATCTATAACGCAGCTGTGGCTTAGCTGGTATGTGTGTTGCTCGAGTTGAAGGTCATTACCCTGTACGAGTTTCCGTCACATCCCCATAGACATGGACATTTTGTAGCATCAAGCAGCTGAATAAGTGTTCATCAAGAATAAAACCATAAATTCTTAAAGTACAAATGGCATAAAAATCACTTTTTTAAAAAAAATAAAAAAATTACACATCCAGTAGATTTAGAGCAATTCAGTCTGTAGCCCATTTGTACCCATGTTTCTAACTTTGTTCTGAATGTAAATCGTTATTTGCTCACATTTAGCTCTGTTTTGTGCTTCACCAATCCCTCTCCAGGGAATAACTGGCTCTTCAGTTGCTTAATGGTGCACTTTGTTCACCAGCTATTTCCAGACTGTGCCTGTCTGCTGTTTGGTGCAGTGTTTTAGAACTTCTGCCATTTTCCTCTTTGGTTAAAAAAATTTTTAAAAAAAAACCTGTGTAGTTATTATTTTTGTATCTACTAACTCATAGTGCATATAAAAAAGGCTGATTACATCTGATTTAAACTTGTAAAACTTCAGAAAACTTGCACTGCTGACCTCCCTGTGTATTCTTGTGCTGGAGTTATCCAGCCTTTACCTCTATAAAGACACAGGTTAGTGTAAAACTAACAAAATTCATAGTTTAAATGAAAAGAACTGCAAAAACAGACCCCAGGTTGAAGAATCCTGAACTTTAATTGATAATCTGATCACCTTTAAATAGTCAGGCCGTCAAGGCAGATGAGTTCTTCTGCTGAGCGAGAGAATCGGCGTGCGTAGTACGGCAAAAAAAGAAAAAAGCTTGTAAATGAAAAGGCTCACAATGAGGTTAAGAGTGCATCAGGAGATTATGAAGGTCGTGCTGTGTTGTGATATCCTCCAACAGTCAGCTGGAAGGACTCATCGCATAAAGTCTAAGAAGAGAGATGCTTTCCTTAGTAGACATCTCGTTCCCAAGATTAGATGGGAAAAATTATTGGGTCACATACTTTTTGTTTTTGTAGCTACTTAAAAACCTAAGCTTCACAATGCGAGTACACTGAGCTTGTCCTCACTCGCTAATGTGGAATTTCTGCTTTTTGTTATCTACATCTGCTCCAACAAACTGGAAAATATACGTTCTAGTTTGCCTACACGCTGAAACGCAACATAAACAGCAGAAACGTTTGCTTAAGGCGTTGTGATAATCTCAGAGTCTTTCAGGGGGACGTGCCAAGAAGGAAAAAGGACACGAATCTAAATAAACTTTGCATGGAAGTTTGTAAATAAGTCCCAAAATAAGGCCTAACAGATAGCTCTCTTGACACTGACCATGGCCAAACCTCTGTGAGGAGGGAGATATTTTGATCCTGAGAATCGTTGTGTACCGTGAAATCCTCCGGTGGCAAAGAGAACCAGGGACTTTCTGTAGCTGATCGAAAAATAGGTCTGGACCCATTCAAAGTCACTGAGAACCCAGTGGATTATCAGCATTCGCTGAATTCCAAATTGTGAGACATGCACTTAAGCCTCCAAGTCCAGCTCCCACTGGAAACTAATTTCAGGTGCTTTTACTCGCCAGTGATCAAGAAAAGATATCAAAACCACTTCTGCTTACTGTCATTCATCACTTTGGTGATTTATGGCTCATCCCAGGAGTAAGGTCTGAAGGAAAATACTTGGGGATCCGCAAAACTTTTCTTTATCCTCGATTCATGAGAGGGTCTTACATTAATATCTGCTCATAGAAATCAATGTGCTTTCCCTGTGAGGATATTATCAGTTATGTAGCCCAATAAAAACAAATCTCAGCTGGGTTTTTGGATGTCATGAAACTGTGAGCGCAGATGCTTGGAGCATATAAATATTTAGGAAAAGCTCAGATTCTTCAATGTTGGGAACACATGGTTGCAGTTACGCTGGGAGAGATACTAAACATGCACAATGACAAATGTGTTTGTATATGTATGTTTTATTTATTTTAACTTGAGTGCATCTACTGCATGTGTGTGGCATGTGCATGTCTACAGGACGTGTGGGTACGACTGGACACTGTGTCTCCAGGAAGTTGCCACATCCAGCCGAGAAATATTCCAGAGCTTCCGCGACAGAAAAATGCCGTTTTTCAAATTGAGGTTTTTTGGACGCATTAAACAAACCACATATGAGGTGTGAGTTTTAGCGGTGCTGCTCGATTGATTTTGTTACCTTTGGACGGAACTGTTCTTGGACGTGCCTTTGTATTTACTGCACGACTGCTGGAAAATGTACTTTTTAAAAATGCAAATATCTTTTAATGAATGGATGTTAAAGCAACATGCTGTTCTAATTTAGTTTGCTCAGTTTTTAACACAACATAGATCTAATTATACTTAATAATTTCTCAGCTAACCCTATTTAATTGTAGAATTAATTTAATTTTCAGAAGACTGAGATATTCTGTTTGTCCTTCAGTCCTTAGAAGTATCTTATATCAGGAACACTGGCTGAAAGCATGTCTATTTAAAGCCCCACTGAGCTTTTGATGCAGAAAAAAAGCATACAATGCCATTTACTTCACCAGAACCTAATAAAGAATACAGTCAGGCTTTCAGATAGGGTCTCTTTTTATTTCATCCTCCTTTGTCATTCTGTCTTCTTTTAAGTCAAACCTTTTTGGTAAATACTTTTTATACTTTTTTTTTTTTTTATTGGAATGAAAATGTGCCATTCAATTTTAGCTCAGTTAATGCATCAATGGCCTGCATGATACTAATTTCAAGGGACATTGGTTCTTTTGGTGAGCTGCAGTGTAAAAGCTCAATAAGTTGGGATTCATTTCCACTGACAGCGTGTTAGCGATGACTTTTTGAGCAATGAAAGGATTAATCACATATTGCTTTTACTTGCTTTGAAGTTTGGTGAAAAACTCTTGAAATATATTTTGGCAAGATGGGGAAATTGTTTAACGCCAACTGACATTAAACTGACAAAGACGAATATATTAAATGCTCTAAAGACACAGGTAATCAGGGACTGTGATCGGTCAGACACAAGGCTCTGAGCTGAAACCACCCTGATGAGCAGCACTGACCCACCCGCTTTGACGTCAGTGTTTTCTATTTTATCTGGGCTTCTGACCTCTGAACAGCTTTTTGATGAAAACCGCTCATATTATACATTGCGCATATATTATATATATATATATATATAATTTTTATTTTTTTTATTTTTTTAAAGGACTGAAAGTGTACACTCACTGTGAATTGTGTACACCTTCCTATTACCAGGTCTGACCCCCTTTTGCCTTGAGAACTGCCTTCATTTGGGATGGCATTGATTCTACTGGGAACATTCCTCAGACATTTTTGCTCATTTTGCATGACAGTTGCAACGGATTTGTTGGCTCAGCATCCATATGAATATTTCATTCCACCACATCCCAAATCTGCTCTATTCATCCGAGATCTGGTGAGAGTGACGGTGAACTTGCGGTCATGTTCAGAAAACCAGTCTGGTAATTTTTGTTTCTTAACATGGCATACTATCTTGGAGCCATTAGAAGACGGATGGACATGGTCAGCAACAATGCTTGAGTAGAATGTGGCATTTAAACCATGCCCAATTAGTATTAACATGATCCCCACATCACTACACCGTGGACAGCCTGAACCATTGATGCAAAGCAGGATGGATCCATACTTTCATGTTGTTTATGCCAAATTCTTACCCTACTATCGAGGGTGGTAGGGTCAGAAATCGAGATTTTTATCAGACCAGGCAAAATTTTTCCAATATTCTGTTGTGCAGCTTTGGTGAGCAGTGAAAACTGTAGCTCAGTTTTCCGTTATGAGCCAACAGACATGGCATTCGGTGTCGTCTCCTGCTGCTGTAGCCCATCTGCTTCAAGATTTGATATGCAGTGCAGTCAGAGCTGCTCTTCTGCAGTCCTTACTATTGCCTTCTTATCAGTTTAAAACAGTCTAGCCATTGTCCTCTGACCTGGCTTCAACAAGGCATTTTCACCCAGATAACTACTGGCATGAATATGGCTAAATGCATTAAAATGCTGCCATGTGATTAGCTGATTAGATATTTGCATTTAAACAGAAACTTTATAAAGTGGCCAGTGAGTGTATCGTAACCATTTCTTCATGTCCTTGCTATTGCGAGCTAAAACACAACCCGAAAGAACTCATTACTCTACACAGAAACAAACTTTGAACAGCTTCAGTTCAACAGCCTCTTTTTCTATAGGGACGCAAACCTCTTCCTACAAGGGGTACAGTATGAAAGCCTTTTTTTAAAGGCATTTTGACAAGTTACAATGTAAACCGTTTCACTGTCAGGGGGCTGCTATATGCCACTGTCACACTGTCAAGGCTGTGACACTCAAATCAAGCAGAGCCATCACACATTTTATTAGTAACACCTGTTCTTTTCCTACCACGACCAGTCAAGTGTCAGCTGGGAGAAAGGCCTACACTAACAGTGCAATTTCACATTAGACTCACTTGAATGTTTTCTCAGATAATAAAGACCACCTGCTTTTAAGGACTTTGGCTGTTATTCATCTCCACAGACACACACAGACAGACACATGAACAGGGAGGCTGTAAATTGAAAATGAGTAAATGATTACAGGAACAAAATGAAAAAGGTGTCCAAAGATGTTCCTGAATGGTTTAACGATTATGACCAGGACCCAAACTAACTGAAAACCTGAGAGAGATTTTTACTCAAACCATTACACAAATGTCAAATGAGAGAACTTATTGAGACACTCCTAACCATCCCTGCAACAAAGTACAGTTACTTTGACATTGTTATGTTGTTGACCAACCCCTTTCCACTGCAAGTTGGTCTTCAGTGCAGTTTGTCAGCTATCTAAACTGGTTATGAAATCCCCGAATTACAAACAGTTGGAAGTATTTATTCCATATCACTGACTATAATTAGTGAGTGATTTTAAAGATCTCTAAAATAGACAAGCCTTGTAAACGTATTTCAAATATATAAACGTTTGTTCATATCTAATCTGGCACTCTGCAATTGGTCAACATTAGTAGGAGGGAGTAAACTTAATTACCATGCTCAAAATCTACAGGGATCTGCTATTCTAGACCAAAGTGTAGTGATGTAGTGGTTGTAATTTTAGTGTCAGTGTGAGCCAGCGGTAATTGCTTGCAGACCACAGTCCCCGTGGTTGACTGAACTCAGCAGGCCCATGGCAGCTGCTGCACTGCAGCTCGTTGTGTTTGTTTTTTTTTTCCTTTCTTTGCTTGTCTCAGTTAAGTCTGAAAAATGTTTGCCGACTCAGTTGCAATGAGCAATGTTCTTGGCCATGACAATTCAGGGGAGGATCGCATCATTCTGAAATTTTTAGGACAATCTTAACTTTTCTATGATTTATTTCATGTGATCCACAACAAGAAGCGCCTTTACAGATATATTTTACAGCACCCTTTCAACTTCACTGACTACTGCTGAAAAATACAACCTTGAGGGATATATAAGTTTGGATTCCCTCAGGACCAAGAGATGCTGGAACAGCATCCGGCCTCAAAAATTACGGAAATTCTTATGCTGCTAAAACATCTGTGGATATGACATGAAGTTGATATTTTAACAGCTTGAAGAGGTCGGCTGGACTGATGATCCGTGTGTTCAGAATGTGTTCCCTACTGCTTGAAAGTGCATGCACATGCACAACAATGTGATCTTATCCACTTATAGAAGGGGGCATTATTGGGCCAGTAAAAGGTGCTCTTTGGCTTTCTGTTCATGTGAAAACATTAAATTAAGAGAGGTTATTGTATCCTTGATGCTCCAGGTAAGTCTTTAATGCCACAAATATATTTTTGTCTTAACAAGAAGGTCAATCTGGAGCACTTTGTCGTTAACAGCTACACGAGTGCAAAGGTTCTTGGGCACAAAAAAAGTTGAAATTCACCTGCCGAGTTTGAATGCCCAGAGGGACAGAAATCACATTATCTGGGTATGTGTTTACATCTTTAACAGTGGTCCATAGCCCAGGGGCATTTGACCACTTGCCCTAAAGGGTAGACCAAGCATGTACATGGACAGTCTGGTATGCATAAGGCCATATAAACAGCTTCTGTTCTCATTTGTGGCTTCCTGTTTCTCCCCGTCTTCCTCCGGAGTCCCAGCAAGAGGCCGCGGTGATCAGCTTCCCATGTGAAAACTTGACTGGGTCTGCCAAAAAGGCCATGGCTTTCCTTGACCATCTAGTGCTCACAGTTTGCCACATACTTGTGGACTAGAAGCCCACAAGTCTCTGCCTTCACTGTAGTGGTTTAACCATTTGGATTAGTGACTATTTAATATGCAGACGAGACACAAATTTCCTGTTTGAGTTTCTTTGGAGGAAATTATGGACACCAGTGGACTCTATTCTTTGGCCCCGCTTGTAATGGTTAATGTGTTAACATGTTGAAGTTAATTTGTGAGATTTCTGTGAGTGATTAAAACACCAGTCTTTTTTTACTACAGAAAGCACTGCAGCCAGGAAGCTTTCCAGAAGATTCCTCAGAGGAGCAGGTGAGAACACAAATATCCCAACTCATTGAGTGGACATTAAGCAGTTTTTATGTTGCCAGTCCCCCAGGAACAAGTCTGTGTGATGTACAATTGATCCCATGTAAGAATAGTGCAGGGAACTGTCCAGAGAATTCACAGTGACCAAGTGGGCGTCATGAGTCCGGCCGTCTGCACGGTCTGCTTCAGCAGGGAGAACACATCTGATGAACGATCTCCCACTGTGTGCAACATGTGACAAAGGGTAACTGGGGACAGAGCTAAGCTCTGATTCTTCTAAGGCTGCACGCCAGTGCCCGAGCTCTTGCTCAGAGTAAGCAAGTCTAGCAAAAAATGCTGAATAAACAAAACTTATTTTAACCTTTTAATGAGGAATGATTAGAAATTTATAATGCCTTATTAGAAAATCAAAGTGCCATTTACTCGTCTTTATTTCATTATCACTTATGACTGAGAAACTAGCAGAACAGCAGGGATTTTAAGCCCTATACAATTCCCTTTTTTGTACTTTGGTGGTTTAAATGAATTAGGGCATTCACAGCTGACCGTCTTTGACTCCTGCGTGGAAGTGCCCTTAAAGCATCAACATTAGCTGTGTGAAATCAGGACAGAGTCCAGCAGGAGGCTTTTTTGTCTTCTTTCCTGTACTCTCCTCATTTAGTCCAACAATGCAAGGTCACTCAAGGCCCTGAATGGACATAGGGGGTGATTAATGTGGGCCTTAAAACCACAGTCACATTCACCCTGTGTAAACAGTCTGACCATAGAGAATGCAGCACTGACCCATCACATCCATGTTGCTGCAGTCAGGAAGGAAAGCATGCATAATGCCATTTATCGCTAATTTCTTCCACGTTCTGTATACAACACTACTGTGTTACAGTTTAACTAATGGAAAGGAGAATCAAGTGCTTTGTGAGTTTCTCATTGAAACTGGCTGTGGATCAGAGGAAACATGATTCTGTGATAACTGTTTTGATTCAAAGCAGGATGGTATGCGTGTAATGGCTTCTGCTGTTCAATTTAAAAGATGCTTAAAATAATATGGAACATGCTCAAATCTCTCATATATAGAAAAAAACATTTTCTCACAGTTTATTGCTCACAGGAGACGACAGGAACCTCTATAAAGATGAAACGGAATTCAAAACCCACATCAAATCCCACTGTTCAGTAAAGCCTCAAAAAGTAACTTGTGTGGATGGCTTTTGTATTTAAAACTCCTGCTGCTTTTATCTTAACTATGACTTATTGAGAGTGATGGAGAGCATATTTCACATCAGTGTTGCATCTTGTCTTTCATTAAAGTCATTTAGCTTTTGTGAATGCATAAAAATGCCTTTCTAAATCTGCTTGTTATAGTTTACCTGCAGCACAATTTCATTGTTTTTAACTGTAACTACAGCCCACTAGACCTGAAGTCAGAGATAAACTTAAGCCAGTGTGGTCTGCCATGAATGTGATAGGGAAGACTGCAGTATTGTATTAATTGAGCAAATATATTCTTAGGGCAATTTAGCTATAAAATATGCAATTTGGGACAGAAGTTTAATAAAGTATTGTAGCTTCTCCCCAGATGCCTTAACGCCCACTCACATCCTGGGCCATCTGACCTCAGGAATTCGCATGATAAGGTGGGGCCAGGTTTCACAATGAGCTCACCCGAAACCCTGGCTGATTGGGACACACACCCAGTTTCACACCTTGGCTCAGGCGATTAGTGGATCAACAGGGGGTCCTTTTGTCCCTCTGTGGGGGGGATACTCCCACTAGGTTTAAATCTGGGACTCCCCACCATTTGACCTTAGAACTGAAGAAGCTTCTCGGATGAGAGGTGAAACATCTTCAAGCAACTTAAAGAGATCCAGACGCTTTTCTTTGCAAGCTCCTTTGACTACGATGACCTGGATGCAACGCCAGTTGCAGGATCTCTAACATTAGAATCATAAAATGTGTCTTATATAGGTGTTATTTTGGTACTTTACATGTCTTTGCAGCGTCTTTCACCAGATTCTGACCTACTTCATGAAGCGTCCACCTGGAATATGACCCGCTCTATGGCAGCGTCTTTCACCAGATTCTGACCTTCTTTAAAATCAATTTTACCAATTTTACCAGTAACTACTGGACCACAACTGATTCGATTTTCTAAAATTTTGAATCAATTTAAAAGCGTTGACCAACCCAAGGTTTATTCCTCAGCATTCTCACGCCCGAAATCCGGTTTTCTACTGACCAAATAAGGGCATACAGAAATGATCCTTGGATCATTAACTATTTTTAACCAAGGTCCCAAGTCTTGGCAGGTGTCACCTGGGATAATCCTCACACCGGAGGGTCCTTTTACACGTCTGTAAAAGGGACGAGGTTCCCACCTCTGAACTTTGCACTTAACCAAAATGACCAATCACCTATATATTCTCAAACACTTATTATTCTCTTTGTCTTTTACCATGAAATAACCTGTAACCTTTAAATCAGTACTGTCATTCTCAACGTTTCATTATCATTACTTCAAAGCTTTACTTTATTCTAAAGAATTTAGTTCTACCATTACTGAGCCAATTTAATAGTTAAGATCGTCAGCTCAGCAAACAGATAATTTAGAGTTCATCCAATATGCACAAATGTGCTTTTTCTTTGAACAGGTTTGTGCCTACCTTTAAATCTTTTTAGATCGGTCTCCTGTTCGCCTCATATCAGATCCAACCTTCGGCCACATTTGTTCTCTCTGTTGCAAAGGGAACCGGGCAGAAACCCCAAATATTAAAACCCGATTCTTTGATCCCCATAATAGAACAGAGAAAACCCAACTCAGAGTCGTCAAAACATTTTATATTTAATTCAATCATCTTCTGGAAGAGAGAGAGCCCTGCACAGCCCAAAGCCAGTTGCAGGATCTCTAACATAAGAATCATAAAATGTGTCTCATATAGGTGTTATTTTGGTACTTTACATGTCACACAGATTCAACAACTCCTTATATGGTACAAGTTCCTCTTTTCTGTCTGACTTCCCGTATTTATTAATATGCTTGTATAGCTCTACACTAACTTCCTGTTTTTCAGTCTGGCTGAGCACTTGGTTTGCGAGTCAAAAGTGGCCTTGCTTTACAAATCTTCATTACTAAAGTACATAAAACAATATAATCAGAAAATAAGCACTAAGAATATATTAATTACATGACAAAGGACACAGATATGAGGGAGGATGTAAGAAAGTACAAAAGCCAAAATAGGGTTTAAATACAAGGGCAGTGTGGAGACACCTGGGGAACATGGCCAAATGAAACTGAACATAGTCTCTCATCCTATGTGCATTATCAGAATAAAATAGGAAATCACTAAGACTGAGAAGAACACATAGGAACCTGAAACAGACAGAAGACAAACAGAGACCAGACTAGAGGAACAGAATGGAAACACAAAAAGAAAGAACGAACCTGTAGAACAGGAGCACATAAATGATAACTCCAAAGGTTTCTTATTTCTTTACCTTAAACTAGTTGGGCTGGGACGAAGAGGATCCTGTCCCTGAAAGGTAAGGTGTGGTTACCACACACACGCACACAAACAAATAGAGAGAACAAATCTGCAGCAACTGCGTGATGCCATCATGTCCATGTGGACATGAGGAATGTTTCCAGGGCCTTGTCGAACACTTTGAAGAATTAACCCTCTGGGGTTGCCGGATGCGCCGGCGCGTCAAAATCACATGACCAATTTAAGACGACACAGCTACAAGATGCAGTAA
>NW_024582371.1:3388659-3389791 GCF_018398535.1 Haplochromis burtoni
TAGTACCATATAACTTTGTTGTTTGCAAAACTTGTGCATAATTTTTTAGAAATGTACAATTTCTATTTGCATTTCAAGTTATGAAAATGATTTGTTAAACATGTTTGTGGGTTTTACAGTAAAAAATATAACTTTTTTCTACTCGGATTTTGAATTTTTTGTCTGAATTTAGATCAGCTGTGCTAATATAGTATACCAAAATGAAAAAATAACTCAAATTTCAGATATTTGAGGTTGAAAATAATGATACCAAATAAGGCAAGAAAAAACATATTTTAAAGGTGAAATATAGAGGTAAAATCAAAAGTAGTCAAAAACGGCCAATTATACCCTGGACCCCAGAGGGTTAAGGTAGTTCTGAAGGGAAAGGAGGCTCCAATGCTCTACTGTATACCCAATATAGTACCCAACATAGCCACTAAGAGTGCTGTTTTTGTATCTCACAAGCTTATCTGATGGGATTGTGGGTACTGCATACCCAACCATCCTAATTTGATTAGTTAATTATGTGTCTTATCACATTGTATCCACACAATTAAAAGCCAGTTCTGGGTTCTTAATTCTAATTTTTTATCTCTTTGCAAATTAGTTTTAGCTTAACTGAACATATCTGTTAATGGATCAAAACACAGTGAGTCATAATTCACTGCCTTTATCTAACTGATCAATAGTTTCTCTTCACCTTGCTGGTAGTTCAGGTTTTGTAGTTTTACTGCAGATTTATTTGGTCTGTGATATTTTTCTTTCACTTCTTATACAATAGAGGTGAGTGTCTCTGAATTTCACTGCTGAATCCATCTCTCACTTACAGAAAAAAACCAACAGTTTCACAGGGAATAAATCCTTGATAGGAAGCACATCTGTTAAAAACAAGGTCTGGGGATTATGGACCTATATCTTATATGTGCTTCAGACACTGTTGAGTCGGCAGACATCATCCTTGGCTGGAGCCTTTTGCCTTTAATCTGGTTCTCAGGTGCCAGAGAACAGCTCATCATTGCTTATAAAAATTTAAAAAAGTAAAAATTACTTTCACGGATTCAGTCAATCACTAAAGTGAGTCTGTTGCAGTTTACTGGATGAAACGGAGCTGAAGTTGTTGTAAAAGATGCCTTCCTTTTTTTTTTTTTTT
>NW_024582371.1:3389811-3391346 GCF_018398535.1 Haplochromis burtoni
GTCCTCCAGGGCATGAAGCAGGTATGGAGGAGAGTGAAAGATGCCTTCCTATCAACAGGTTACCAAATATAGAAATTCACATGGCACGGACCATAAGACATTCAGTATTTACTTTCTATGTCATGTTTACCGAAGTAGGTCTAGCTGAACACTTAAGCTCATTAACAGTCATTAATTATATTTCTCCTTGCTCTCTTTTGTGAACAGTTATGGTTCAGTCTGGTTTGTTAACAGCAAAAACAAATTTGTTGTGGACTGACATTTTTTGGATTATTTCGCTTTTCGTTGTCAGGATGTTGGTGCCTCAGCTGTTTACATTCCTTCTAGACAATAAAGACCACAAACAATGTGATCTATTTATTTTTTTCTGATTGTAACACTGGTGTGCATGTTTTCTGTTTCAGAGCTTGTAATCCTTAAAATGTGTACAACAATCACACAGTTAAAAACAGAAGCTTGCTCATCCTTCGCCTGCATATTCTTGTGTTGTGGATGGCATGTTACAGAAGGGGATGATGACTATGTACGTGCATGTGTAACATGTACCGCCCCCCAGAGAGGTTTATATTTGGAGTTTATTTCCCCAAATATACTGAACAAGAATGTGCCTTGGATTTTGGCAATCTGTGAACAGGATTTTTTCCACAGCTGTCTCAGCTAGTTTGTCTCTTCAATTTTGTAAGGCGGCCACAGTCCACAGAAACCCCTTTATATAAACACACACTGGCATGGAGGATATCTTTTATTGTGAGAAAAAAGGAAGGTTTTTATAAGAATATATAAATGTTAAAAGGAGATTTTTTTTTAATGTAGCTGAGTGCATATGAAATACAGATATATAATTTGATAAAATGGTCCCAAATGGTCCCCTTTTCATTCAGCCATTATTTATAGATGAGTTTAAGGAGTCTGGAGATGAGTTGGTGTGGAAGCTCAGTATTGTAATTTCTTTCACAGCGACCCGAGACTTGCCGAGTCAAGACGAGCTCCATCCATTCAAAACAATCAAGTTATTTAAAGTTTTAGGAAAAAGTCTAAACCTAATGCTAAATTCCTTCTCTTTTCAACGTGAGGTGCAAATTTGGATTATAGTTGGTGTGAACACTGTTGAATGATTTATAAAGAGGCTATGAATCATTTTTTTAAGGGAATACTAAAATCCATGATCTCATAATCTGAACAATCATTTACAAATGTGAGTTCATTAGAATGTAAGTGCATTAGTCTGTACTCCGGCATTGAGTGCCAGTGTCCTGGAGGTTTTGTCCATGATCCAACACAGATGATTCAAATTGTTAAACTACCTCCTCAACATGTCTTGAAGTTCTCCAGAGGCCTGGGAAAGAACTAATCATTTGATTCAGGTGTGTTGACCCAGGGTGATATCTAAAACCTGCAGGACACTGCACTTGAGGCCTGGAGTTGCCTACCCCTGCTGTAGATCTTATTCCATAGGTAAGAACTGTTTTATTACACACACACACACACACACACACACACACACACACACACACACACACACACACACACACACA